>NC_037540.1:1273934-1279083 GCF_001531365.2 Cynara cardunculus var. scolymus
AATGCTTTATAATATAGTATATATATATATATATATATATATATATATATATATATATATATATATATGTTCTAAAAAAATTATTTCTATATTTTTGGGATAAGAATAGAAGAAAAAGTTGGTGACAGTAAATTTTAGTTTCCTGGGTTCGAAGAAAAAGAAGAAAAGGAGAAGAAAGCTACGTGATTTTTATCTGATTAATTGTTGTTGTTTGAAGCCTCCATCTCTATGTGGTACAAGGTGAGTTTTTTACTTTAAAAGCATCATTTGATATGATTTTTTTATTAACCTGGATATCCAACCCGTTATTCGAGCCGACTAATCCCATGGCGACCACCTGCAAAGCAGATAGCCCGGAGTCACCGCATTTGAACCTCCGTCGCCACAAGGGGATCTCCTTGGATTTGCACATGGGACCTCCAGGTACTTTTTTGACCTTTGCAGCCAAGCTCAAACCAATCAGGTACCACCCCTGTGGTTTCATTTGATATGCTTTATTATGGAACTGTATGGTTTCAAATGGGTGTTTTCAGAAATGATTGTGTGCTATTTGATTAGCATAATTTTGGGTTTTGATATGTTATTATCAACTGATTGGAATAAGGGTGGCATAAAGAACTGTTGGTTAAATGGGACTTTGATCATATGAACAACTGTCATCGCATCTGTATGATGCGATAAGTTAAAGTAATCACATCAGTGTGATGCGACAAAATGGGGTTATCGCATCCTTGTGATGCGAGGAATGTGTTTATCGCATCCTTGTGATGCAACATTTGGGATTTATCGCATCTATCAGATGTGATAAAGTATGTTTATCGCATCTGTTCGATGAGACAAAAGGTGTTATCGCATCAATGAGATGCGACAAGTTTGGTAAATCATATGTTGGATGCGATGAAATGGGATTGTTTCATCTATATGATGCGACAATAGAGGTTTGGTACAATAAATGTTATTTACATGTTATCTTTGTAAAGATTGACTTTCCAAAAAAAGTATTTTGGTGATTTTCACCCTGTAATAGCTACAAAGCGATTACTCATTAGACCTTATAGTCTAACCCTCGTTTTATTTTCAAAAATGTGCATTACAAGACGGGCACATGTGGAAAGTAAAGGGAAGAGAAAGTTGTGAAAGGATTTGTTAATGCTTTACATTTGTGGATTTTTGGGAAGCTAAGTTATGCATGTATTTGAGACATTGTTATATTCAAAACATGTATTTTATGTGAGCAAAAAGATTGTAGCTACTTCTGTATGTAGCAATATGTGTATATAAGGCCCAGTATGTAATATTTGTATTCATGTTATATGAAATATGTGAAATTTATACAAATGTGGAATGGGGTATTACAAGAGTTTTTATCAAGACGATTAAAATGATACCAAAATAAAAGGCTTATGTAGTTTCTGATTTTTACTTTATGCTTTTTCTATATTATTTTTTAGTATTAATATTTAATAAATTACACAGATTGATCATAATACAAAAATTGTATAAAAATAATATTTTGAAGACAATAAAGTGAAAGTTTAAAAAGCATAAAATACAAATAAAATTAAAAGAATGAATAAATTGTAAAGAGGGAGGCATATTTGATGTTTTAGAAGAGAATTAGGTTTTATTTTGAGGTTATATTGATAAAATACAGGTATGTTCCGCCTTGTTCCATGGGGTGAGGGTGGAACACGTTTGTTTCACTCTGTTCCTGTCTGTTCCATATAAAAGTCCTACCAAACGTGGAACAGTGATCCGTGTTATGTTTTTACGTGTTCAGTGTACCAAACACACCCTAAAGGATCTCATGTTTGGAAGTTAGGAGCTGCAAAACTCATAAGTGAATCTTTAGATTCCAAACTGAAAAAATACAGTTAACTTAAAGCTTACCGGGCAATGCAACGGCATTTCCTGCACCTTCATTAACAATTACTATCTTCTTTGAATTTAAAGGCGACCCATCTTCTATATTTGGAAAGTTCGACTTCACGGAGTTGTGATCTGTAAAGGAAGCCTCGAGTAAGTCATCAAGGCATATAACACTCCCGGCTATTGAATCAGCATGTGCTGACAGCATTTCTTCCCTGTTGGCATATATAGATCGTGGAACATAAGTGACATTGCCATATAACATCGAAATCAAATTATAGCCGGTTAGAACTTGAGGTTGTTCTCCGCGTAAAAGCAAATGTGCCTTTAGTCCCCTCTCTGCACAAGAAACAGCTGGACAAACACACAAACGGAATATCAAGAACTGCCTTTAAGTGGCTCGTTGTAATTATAGGAAACTGTAAACAAATCCAAATATCAGAGCCGAAGAACATGTTTAAGAGCTTCAAGTGATATATGCAACATACCAACAGCTGCAGCATGTGCACTTTGGCAACCTCCACATGTGACCTATATAAAAATGGTGTAACTGGAACCTCAAGACATTATTCTTTATATGAGGTCTTCAATTTACAGACGTTACATAAAAACAACATAATTCCTTGTAAGTTATTATATGCCCACGACACGTGTTACACAGGAATACTGTGAACGAGTATGTAAACCTATAAGGTCACACACAAAGAACACGTTTGCTTCTATTTTCAGAAACCCGAATCAGATCATGTTGATTGTTAAAATAATTATTCTCGGAGAATAATTGTAAAATATGTGTTAAAATGTAGGTATTGATAATTACAGAATGTTATCTATAAATATATATAATTATATTAAAGTTTAAGATAATCTATATCTATACTATCTTATAAAGCAAATTTAACAGAAGTCTTAAAGTCTTAAAATACTAAATGACCAAGATACCCTTTATATCACTTTTTCACCCACTCCTCTCCTCACATACACTCACCCCCTCACATACACTCACCCTCTCACAACCGATTTTTTTAAACTTATAATTTTAAATTTACACTTTATACCCCTATAATTAGTTAATTAATTTACTTTACGTCATTTACTTTTAAATGTTTCACTTTAAACCTTTATCAAATTAATATACATAATCGTATATCAATTAAAACATGTTTAAAAAATACATTTTTATTTTAACAAGTTACACCATTATAATCGTCTCGTTATATATTAATATTACAGATAATTACATAACCTTATTTGAATTATAGTCTAACACTCTAACTATGATTCAGTGCATATAAATAAAGTGATAAACCTAAAACTTGAATGATTCAATATTTTAGGTTTTAGCTATCAGAGAAAAATAGAGAGGAACATTCTCTTTTTCTTCTGTTATAAACACATATGAGATCCAGGATTTTGGGCTAGCACCCAGTGGAGGCCAGAAACGTGGTCGTGTGTGGATTACCAATAGAGGAAACTTGACTTGGTTTCTAAACTCACATCAAATATCTGAAAGATAATATTATAAACACACTATGGATTGTTTAGAATTAATTAAATGCGTCTTGGATCCAGCTTAGGGTTGTTTTAGAAAAGCTTTCTAAATCAATGTTACCTAAATTATTTTCCTCTATATTTTCAAGGTTACAAAATCGTTTTAAAACCCTACGATCCTTGTATAAGGTTTTCATAACTCCATATGGGCAAGTGACAACCATTTGTCCAATCCCACAAGCCAACTCAATTGGCAAATATAGGCAAGGCCTTGGGCTCCTCCCATATGTCGCCAAAATGAGTCTAAGATCATCAGGGATTTTCCTGACTATTATCTTCAGGGGCTCATGGGATTAGTGGAGTTGCACGCAAGCTAGTCCGAACACAAACAATTACCAAAAAATCCGGATATCTTAATATATTGTTAAAGAATATTAAAGAAAACTCAAAACATCTAAAAAGTTGAGCACCGAAAAGGAAATGTTATCTCACCACATCGGTTCCTAAATGATCTTCAACAAGTGGAAGCAATGCATCCAGTTTCCTGGCCTTGTTACCGTTCACTAGTGGATGCAACAAATCATCACGAACAATATAAAATGATGACTGATCATTGTGCCATTCCTTTACGTTCTCACCCAAAGAAGGATGCGGATTATTAGAAAACGAAAAGTTCTCAAGTGGTCCACAATGCTGTTGTGTTTGCAGACTAGAAACCCTAATATGGTGAACTTTAGTGTCTGGATTTATCAATGTCCATCTCCGATCCAAAATCTTCGACATAAACTCTTCTTTGCTCGAATTGGATTTACAGATAACCTGGAAACAGACAGACTCCATGAACTTTCCAGATTTATAGAAAGCAATGTGTGCAAATTGTTCAAATGCAAACAAACAGAAGATAATGGAACTCGACAAAACCAAATCCAAACCCAATTACCAATCTAACTAGTGTTGGGAATTCAAACATTAATTTGAAAATTTCGAGCAAAAATGGCAACAGAATTTTCAATCATTGGGTGATAATCTTAGGTTTTCACTTCTTCATAACCATTTCGAGTCAAATTTAACAATTACACGCATAATTTCCATCGAATTAAGATTACTCTGAAGCAAACCGATCACATTGCGCGATACTTAACAAAAAGAGAAGTGAACACACACGAACCTGAGGATTAATTGAAGAGCAACCTGATTGAAACTGGTATCTGAATGACAGAATCGGAGGATTTCTTTGTAAAACAAACTTCATTACGTGCTTCGAGATTCCACTCTTGCCCTAGAGACGATGAGATTTTGCAGATATGGAGAACGATGAGTTCATGTGATACTTAAACATATGTGATAGATTGTGTCCTCGTAGTTTTTCATTATGCTTGTTTGGCCCTTCATTTATGAGTTATTGCTCTTTTATACCCATACTTTTATTTAATGCAGACTAATAACCATTTCTATAAATAAAAAAAACAAAAATCTTGTAACTATTAAAAATAGGTGCGTCAATTTTGTACCAAACCAATCAATATGTGTGACAAACGTACCAAATAAATTGGTATTAATCACAGTCGGTTGATAATACTGTATCAGGTATACAAACTTGGTTGGTATACAGTACTGAAAGTCGTATACCACGGTAGTATCATGATACCGACTTATTTAAATTTTTATTAGTCTTTTGTATTTTCATGTATTGAATATTAAATATTATAACTTTATTTAAACGAAGTAAATTATTTTTATTTTAATAATATAACATTTTTATAAACATAAATTTAATTCAATTTCTACT
>NC_037540.1:1279168-1301604 GCF_001531365.2 Cynara cardunculus var. scolymus
AGTGCTTTGTTTGAATTTCGTGATTATTATAGTTATATATTTTAGATTCTTTTATTTAAAACGATATGTTTATCTTATGTTTGACTATGTTTATAAGTTAGTTATATAAATTCAAACATATAGCTTTAAGAAGTTGTATCCATGCTCCATGTATTTGCAATCTTGAATCTGAAGTGAACATATGTTATTAAGCAGTACTTGATGCATTAAAATTTGTTTTTAAGAGTTTAACCCACATGTTTTATAATATAGTATATAGATAAGTTGCCTAACTAAAAAATAAATTAATAATTATAATTATGATTGTATATATGTGTGTGTGTGTGTGTGTGTAAATTGAGATATGCGTATGGATTTGAGATCATGTGATACAAGATTATTTTCGTGAGACAACATTTTTACACTTGAAATTTCACATCAAAATAATATGAAGGTACCTTCACAGTGTTTTGCTGTGAAGGTTCAGATTATTTTTTACCTTCAAAACATTTTGTTGTGAAGTTTCAAGTGTAAAAATATTTTCTCACGTGTCTCATGAAAACAAACTGGTCTCTCGTGAAACCAACCACATGCGTATGGGTTCAAAATTTGACACGTTTACAGAAAAGGTGACATTTGCTTCCAAAAACCTTTTGATTCCTCCCAGTAACTATTGTCAATCACATCCGTTTACGTGAAGAGACATTTTGTCGTATATTATTATAATTTTAAATAATTATATGTGTGTGTGTGTAAAAAAAACCATAAACCACGTGACCAAATCAGAGACATCGAGTCTCCAACCTCTGAACACCAATTAAAATCCCCTTTCCCGTATCGCCACCCTTCCTTTTTCTATCGTCAACCCTCTTCTTATATGCAACTATCCTCAACCGTCACCTACCTTTCTCCTTATCTCCCTCTAAATCGAACCGAACCCCTTTCCTTCTCGATGACCCCAGCCTCTTCCTTTCGGTCCAACACCCTTCTATGCCCCCTACAGTACCTCACTACCTCCCCACCCCATCAAATTTATTCTGAAACGTCAACAAAAACTTCTAGCTACATCTCATTCTACACAGTTGTTCTTTTGAATCCCATCCTTTCGTTGAAATCTTCGACTACGTATGTTTCTACTAATTTGATTGAATTGTTTATTTCATGAATACAAAACTAAAGATAGTTAGGATCCGTTTGGTTTGCATGATTGTTTGTTAGGGATTTTGATTTCATGGAGGGATTTGGATGGTAATGGATTTGAAATCATTGGTGTGTTTGGGTGTGTAAGATTTGGAATGGAGGATTTCATTATTTATAAAAAAATTATAAAAACAATTGAATTACATTTTTATTAATCGATTATTACAAAACAAATGTTTTTTACATTTTTCTAAAACCTTACTGCATACAATCATACGAAATCCCGTGCACTCCGTAAGGATTTCAAAATCCTATGTTTTAAGGATACCAACTAAATCATAGGATTTCGAATCCGGACAATCCAACAAACCAAACATGAGATTAAAATGGATTTGAAATGCAAATCCCCCTAAATCCATTCCATTCCTTCAAACCAAACAAAACTTTAGGATCTTTTCTTTAGATTGAGATTTTTTTTATGTCTGTACAACTTTATTATTTATGTTCAAAATTTATAGATGTTTTTTTGGGATGCTTATGCTTAATTGATTATATTTTGTTTTTGATTTTTCCATCTTCTTGAAGTTCATGTTCGATATTTGTATTTGTGTTTCTAAGATGGTAATCAATAGAAAATCGTGAGGTCGACCGAACAAGTGGTGAGGTGGTGGTGTAGTAATATAAAAAGACTGATTTGCAATTTTTTTAAGAAAATGAGACGAAGTTGGAAAAATGCCAAAATGTTCCCCATTGAACGTGTGAAATTAACAACCGTTTACGAAAGAGACCAAAATTAAGCAATTATGCATACCACAGGGTTCTTTTTGCAATAAAAATTTAATAGGACCCGGTTCATAAAAATAAACAAACCACAAGGACCAAAACTGCAATTGTTTTGGAATTCTGGTTTTATTTAAGGGTTATTTTACAAAAAAAGACATTGTTTGGGACTTTACTGGTCATTTAACTAAAATAATGGTGAATATATGTAAAACTACTTTAAGTACAAGGGCTAAAAGTGTATTTTTTCCAATCGACAACCGTATGTTCTCTAGGTTTAGGGTTTCTGTCTATTACCCCGCAGATAGCAGATAGGGAAGGTGAAAGTGTGTAGCTTATCGAATACCAAGAATGCCGGCGTCGGAAATCACTGCCGACGCGTTATCGGCGTCCGGCCGGACGTCGGAGAAGCTGAGCCTGCCTACACTCCAATCTAAAATGAAATGTGATCCTGAAGGTTACGAGACTGAGTTATCCCTGATTTACAGCCAATTCAAGTCTTCTGTCGAACTTTTTCAACAACAAGCAGCGCTGAATTTCACTTCTGCTGCAAGCGGCGGTGTTGGAAGCGACCCTACCGTCGCCAAAGACCTCGGTGATCGCGCCATGTTCTTGGCTCACGTTACTCCTTTTTACCCTAACCAGCTCTTAGGTTATCCAAAAGAGCTCGTGGAATTCCTTAGGACATCCGCTCGTGTGCTTCCGTCCTCGCTTCGTGTCACTGTTACACAAGCTCTGATTCTTCTTCTTAACCGGAAGGTACCATCTTAGTTGAAGATTATTTTAATGTCTGGAACCACGCACACACGCACACGCAGTTTACTATTTTTTTTTTTTGTGATTGTGATAAAATAACTGTTCCTTAGATTGGACCAATTTGCAACTTCAAATTTTATTTGTCATGAGTTCTATAAATTATAATCGACTTGGAATGGTTGTTTTAATAGATTGTTGCTATCAAGGAGACTCTTGCATTGTTCATGGAGCTTCAGGTATTGAGTGACAAGGTTTTGAAGGAATTGGCATTCTCTCATGTCATTCATAGTATCAGGCGAATGAATCAGAAACACAAGAATGAAACAGAGAACAGAGCTCTGCAAAGTATTTTATTTTCAATGCTACAGGTATTTAGATGTTTCTTTGGCTTTTTAAACTTATTTAATAAACTTATTTGGGATCCAACTAGGCAACTATCATTTGCTTTTATGTTGCTTTAGGAAGAAGATGAAAAGAAAGCAATGAGATCACTTGTCACAATATGCGATCTTCATCGGAGGAAGGTTTGGTTTGATGATAGAACAGCGAATGCTATATGTCGGGCATGTTTCCATTCATCATCAAGGTTCAGAAAAATATTTATATACTCGGATTTCTATTTCATGTTACACAGATAACGTACTTACAGAAAATTTTGTTGTCTCACCAGGATTATGATCGCTGCTCTATCATTTCTTCTTGATTATGAAAAAATCGAGCAAGACAGCGACAGTGATGCGTCAAGTGATGAAGATGAAGCAGTCCACCAACCTCATGTGGTCGTGAGTAAAGAGGCTATTTATAAGGTTAGTTGCTTGGTTTATGAATGTATTTGGTCAACAGGCATACTGGAAACTTTATTGTTTTTGGTTGTGGATGTTTTTTTTGGAATGTATGAATGGGACTCTATATTGCTGTTCACATCTAGTTTTCTTTATTGATATTTGAACCTGGCGGGTAATCATGCACTGGTAATTTCATAGTATGAGAGAGAACAGCAATAATAGATAGTGTTTTTTACTTTTTAAAACAGTTGGTTCCTTCTTTAGTGACACCTCTGTTTGGTTCTTAATATTTGTTTTATCCTAATAGGCGAAAAATACAGGAACAACATCCAGCAAAAAGAAAAAGAAAGCGAAGTTGCAGCGTGTAATCCGTAGCATGAAAAAACAGCAACGTATATCATCAGAGCGTGATAATAACTCAAACTACTATTCACCACTCAACTCTTTGAAAGATGCTCAGGTATGTTGAAACACTCCTTTTATTGTATCTAGAGAAGAAAGAACGTGTCTGAGTTGTTCCGCTTTACAGGGATTTGCTGAGAAGCTGTTCTCACGACTTCAAACCTGTGGAGAACGGTTTGAGGTAGTTACTCATTTATCTCTTTTTTGTATTCTTTTCTAGTGTCCTAATGATATTTCATCTTCAATGAGCTGGTCCTTCTGTTTGTAAGTACCAAACAACCTCCCAATAACATGTTTAATGTTTTGTATTACATCTGTATTGCAGATAAAGATGATGATTGTGAAAGTAGTTGCTCGTACTGTTGGACTTCATAGATTGATATTATTGAACTTCTATCCTTTTCTTCAGAAGTATGTTCAGGTTTGTATTCTCTGAATGCCTTGTACTTTCTAGCTGTTGCTTGTATTCACAAATGTTGTGCGTTTTATTTGTTACTTACATTCACAAGTTTCATCTTTGTTCTGAGATTTGCAGCCTCACCAAAGGGACGTGACAAACTTACTTGCAGCAGCTGTCCAGGCCTGTCATGATATGGTATCTTCTTGTAGACTTTAAACTTCCATTGGAAATCATTAGAATACTTCTGCAAATATTACCATTCTATTGAATATACTTTGTAATTCCTTGCCACCACTTCATACCAAAATGACCAAGTTTTATGGATTAGGTGCCACCTGATGCAGTTGAACCGTTGTTCAAGCAAATAGTCAATCAATTTGTGCATGATCGCTCTCGTACAGAGGTCTCTTTTAATGGATGTCTTTGGTTGTAGTACTTTCTTTTTTTGGTGATCTGAATGTTCAAATTAAATTTTAATATGGCTTACCCTTTGCAGTCGATTGCTGTTGGATTAAATGTGGTGCGGGAAATATGTTTACGCATTCCTCTGGTAAGCCCTCTAGTTGCAGTGTTCATGTTCATATGTATACAGTTAGTACAGTTAGTTGTGGTAAATTTACTGGACTTTCAGTTCCAGGGGGGATTCATTTCTTCTTTATCTGTATCTATAAGCTCCTTCCTTCCCTTAAATACTGCAATGAATTCCGTCTTACTGGTCTCATATAAAATGCAATATTATCTGTTTCAGCAATGGTTCTAATCTCAATATTGGTTTGTCTTGGTTATTGTCCCCAGTAGCTAACAAGTACAGCATCTCAATTGATGGTCAAATTGAAGATCCCCCTAAACATGGTTAAATTTGTCTCACTTTGAGGGTGGTTTTGTAGTGTCTTTTTCTGCCTTCTTCATGACATATAGGCTTGGTCAATTACTGTTCTTGCGATGGATCGAGCATATTATATCTTATGTTTTTGTTTGCCCAGACTTCTAGTTACTTCTCCTTGATGCAATTAGTTTCACTTAGTTGCAGCCCTCTGGTTTTAGCATTCCTCGTCTTTACTTCTTAGGGGAAAGGAGAAAAATTAAAGAGACTTATCACTCTTTTTAATTTTCTTGTTGGTCAGTTAATGACAGAAGACTTGCTGCAAGACCTTGTGCTATATAAGAAATCACATGAGAAGGCGGTTTCATCTGCTGCTCGTTCACTTATTTCATTGTTTAGAGAGGTACCGTAAAATCTCTCTCTCTCTCTCTCTGTGCATGCATGTGTGTGCATATTTACTTGTCTTCTAGGTTAAAAGCATGCTGACTCATGAAACTGGCCTTTTCTGTAGATTTGTCCCTCACTTCTAATAAAGAAGGACCGTGGACGACCTACTGATCCAAAAGCAAAACCAAAAGCATTCGGTGAGGTTACTGTTCCCAATGATGTTCCTGGGGCTGATTTACTTAGGGACGAGGAGGAAGACGATGACGATGATGATGGCAGTGATGGTTCAGATCAAGATGAGGACAACAGTGGTATTGGGGAAGAGGATGCCATTAGTGATGATGATATCAGCACTCATGATGGGGGTTCGGAATTTAACTCTGATGATGCTGCACAAATGGAAAGTGAAGAGGATGAATCATCGGAAGATGAAGGTGATGATGATTCATGCAGTGACAATGATAATGAGGAGGTGAAAGACATAGATGGAATGTCCATTGATTCTCAGGGAACTAGAGGACAGAAGAGGAAATTTGTGGACTTTGATGGAGAACTTGACGCTGCCAGCCAAAGTCTTAGGGCTCTTAAGAGGTTAGCAGGACCGAAATTGGAGACAGATGCTTCAGATTCAACAGACGGTATTCTCTCAAATGAGGACTTCCAGAGAATCAAAGAGTTAAAGGTAAGTTGCAATTTCACACCACAATGAAGTTCAAACTTGACATGTGTTATTTTCTCTTATTTGATCTTGAGCTTTTTCCGTCTCTTACAAATGGTGTCAAAATAGACAAAGAAGGATGCAAAACTTGCATTGGCCCATCACGGATTGTTGAAAAAGGCTTCCGATCCAAAGTCGACGGTCTTCAAGATCCCAACTTCTGATCAACTCAGTTTGAAAAGAGTTGATGGAGTTACACTTGAAGTGAGTCTCTATCTGTAGCAGCTTTATTTTTCTAATCATTAATGTTTAAAAGAAATTTTTAGTAATTATGAAGTGTCTGCTCTCTATACATTAGAGTGATTATTCTTGCAGGATGCAGATATCAAGCTATTGTATAAATTTACAAATCGATTGATTGTGTACATAATTTGTAGGCTAACATACGGAAAAAGATGACCAAGGAGGAAAGGAAGGCTTTAATCAAAGCAGGAAGAGAAGACACGGGGAAGTACCAAGCAAGAGCTGCTATCAAGCAGAACAAGGTGTGTTTTCACATCTCATTGTTTATTGCAGTTCCCTGGATCGTTGTGCCCCCTAGGGCCTTTGCAATTGTATCTCTTTTACTCTTTTTAGAAAATCTGATTACCTTCATCCCCTTATAAGAACCATGATGAAGCCTGGAGCATTAAGAACCCTCTCATTGATGCACCAAAATTTGTATTTGTTGTCCATTCAATTTGCATCTTTTGATTGATAAATCATTCAATGTTTATATATTTCTACTTGAATGGCAATAGGGAATATGATTTTGTGAATGCATGCGGTCACACGAACTTCATATATATCCACATGCACATTAGTACAGATAGGCTTGTATTTGGTATGCAGACTGGACTGGATATGACTGGATTGGACAGACGAGAGTGTGGTCTGTGGGTGAAAGAATTGTGCAAGATTTTTAATTTGATATGAGTAGTTTAGTAATTTACTAATTTTGTTCCATCTCCCAGATTTATGTTCCACCTATTTTGGTGGGACAAATAAATGCACTTTTTTGTCCTGTCTCGGTCTGTCCCACCAAACGTGGGACAACAAACGATTGCTACTTTGGTCAACTACTGAATATTTGGTCAAACTACTCAGTGGTGATATAAGACATGCACTTTGGGCGGCTCCTTTTCACACAATTTGTGCTCTTGAGACATACATCTTGGGTGTTTAAGTGATTGCTTGTACTCCTTCCGTCCCAAAATAAATGTCCACAATGAAAAAGAGACACAATTTTAGGAATGTATAATTACTAATTAGTACACTTTTAAATTAACTAAAGGACAGCTTCACCTTGAATAATAGAGTAAATTTCCTCATATCATGATTAAGGGTATAATGGTAAAATAGACATTTATTCTTGAAAGTAGGACACTTATGTTAGGACAAACTAAATAGAAATGTGGACACTTATTTTTGGATGGAGTGACTACGTTTTTTCTTCTTAGCTTACTTGCCCATCCCATGAATGTTGCAATAAATTTCATTTTTGGAGGACCCATTAGTTGCAAATATTTTGAGATGATGTTTGCCGATCCATGACAACTTGTTGGCATTTATTATAGTCCACAAGATTCCCCTAATTTTGTACTCCCTCCATTTCAAATAAGTGTCCATATTTCTATTTATGTTTGTCCCAAAATAAGTGTCCACTCACAAAAGTAAATAACTAAATTCTCAAATTTACCCTTAATTAATGCACAAATATTTAAGAGTTGTGAAGAGATAAAAATTAAGGGTAAAAATATCGATTGGTTAACAAAAAAGTTTAATAGTTATACATGCCTAAAACTGGGGAAATTGACCCAAATGACCATATTCTACAACCAAATTGACCTCCTAACTATTTCTCTCCGGACTTTACCCAGTATTGTGAACCCACTAAACAACAAAATTTTAGAGGTTTTGGCCCAGGTCCGTAATTATTTCGGATCCGGCCCAAAACCCATTTTCTTTGAATCCATAATGCCAGTCCACAAGTGTCCACCTTCATCGGAAAATGGGTTTTGGGCCGGATCCGTAATAGTTGCGGACCGGTGGTTACGAACCTGGCCCAGAAACGTTGATTTTGTTGTTGTTTAGTGGTCCACGATAGTGACTTTTTGGGTAAAGTACGGAGAGAAATAATTAGGAGGTTAATTTGGTTGTGAAATGTAGTCATTTGAGTCATTTTCTCCTAAAACTGTGTGCCATTTCAATTTTGGATTCTTTCTTTGAGACGGAGAGAGTACTATCGAAGGTTATTTTAGATATTTAATTGAAATCAATACTATATTTCTTCATCTTCATTGTTTCCTTCAATGTAAGCAAGCTTTATCTGTAATATGCACGACTGATTGATTTGAACTATGATTGATAGACGGGTGGGTTAAGCAACCGGCAAAAGGAACACAAGAAGGCTATGCCTTTGGCTGCCAAGAGATCGAAGGTCGAAAGATCTCGTCGTCAGAAAAAGATCAAGCAGAAGACCGCTGGCAAACAGTTCCGTGGTCGCAAAGCCTGGAAGTAACAAGTTTCTCCCAGTTGAAACCATCCACAATTTTGCTTTTCATTTTCTCTTCAAGCATTATTTACCTTACAATTTAGTGTTCTTTTTGTGGTGCCAAATTTATATGAAATGTATCATCTTTTATACGTTAAGTACCAATATAAGCATATTTGTACCAAACCATGGTGTAACTGTAGTTGTAAAAGGACATTTTTATTGCATAAAAGTAGAAATTTTACAAAATTGGTCCTCGTCTTTTCTATCGTTTAAGGTAGCGTTCGGTGTGCAGACCAGACGGGATTGAAGGGACGGTATGTTTTGTGTTTGGCACAACTAAAACATAAGTTGATGAAGAGGCTGTTTGAATGTTCTCCATTTAAGTCTTGCGTGGATAAAATTGTCTATGTGGATTAACTTGTCTGTGTAGATTTAAAAGGTTTGGAACCGGTAAAGGACCGGCCTGGCCTGGGACCAGTAAGGACCGCCGACCTGGACCGGTTATGGTTTTGCAGTGTTTCGAGGACCCAGCCCGACTGGGACCGGCACCGGTTATGGGCTCGGCCTGGTTTTTCAAAAAATAGTTTTTTTTTTTTTTTTAATAAAAGGAGTTGACTATAATGTGTATTTGAGTGACCCAATTACAAAATTTGTAATGTATTAAAGAAATCTATCATTAAAAAATATTTTTTTAGTCGAGACCGGCTACTCATAACCGGTTATAGGAAGACTTAACCGGGCTCTTTATTTTCGACCGGGACCGGTTTTTAACCATCACTGCACATAGGGATGTGAATCAGGTGGGTAGGACGTGTTCAGGTGGGTAATCCAAAAATCCGATTGGATTTTCGATATAAAATCCAAGTCTCGAGTTTTAGGTTTCATATTTTAGATTGCTACGAGTTTGGATTGACCTGGTTTTGGGTTGAGTTAGGTCGAGCACAAGTATAGTTATAATGCAAACAATATATATTAAATCGATTTTGAGTATTGAATTCAATCGACTAAGAGGATTGATGAAATCGATAGCATGTTTAAAAATTAGAAAATAGTACGACCGACTAGGATTTAGGATTTTCAAAAACTAATAAGATAACAAATTTATTTATATAATGTTAAAATATATGTGTGTATATATATATTTCGAGTTCTCGGACAGGTCGGGTGACCAAAAATCAAACCCAACCCGAATCCAAATATCCACACAAAATCCAAGCTTCGGATTTTCAGATTTCAAGACATTTGAGTTTTGCACAAAAACATTATTTTTTGTTCGAGTTCGAATTTCAGACCGTTCAGGTTTTACACATCGTTGTACACATTAACATTACACACACACAACCCTAGTCCCTCTAACAGATGGGAGTTTACCCGACCCGAACTGAAACCCGGGTTAAAACCGAAAAAACAAGCGGGAGCGGTGAAAGATATTTGTCGCAAGGGTTTTTAGGGCATAAAACCCCTTCGAAACTCGCAACTTCCAACACCACCTCCGTCATCGTCACCGTGTGGGTGGCTGTCGATCTCTCGCTGTCGTCTTCGATTTCTATGTCGATCTAAGAGCTTAACCAAGTGTAAGATCAACAACAATGGCGTTGGCGTTCGATGAATACGGTCGGCCGTTCATAATCTTAAGGGAACAAGAAAGTAAGAGTAGGTTAAGAGGTTTAGATGCTCAGAAAGCCAACATTTCTGCCGGCGTCGCCGTCGCTCGCATCCTTCGGACTTCTCTTGGTCCGAAAGGCATGGACAAGATGCTCCAGAGCCCCGACGGCGATATCACCATAAGTAAATAGTCACATCTCTTTGTCTCTCTTTCTCTGTAGATGCTTCTATGCTATCGTCTTGTTTCGTTCCTAGTATAATAGTTTTGACCTTGATCTCTATGAATATTGCATTTTCTACATAAACGATTATCAATTAATGCTTGATCTACTTATTTGATGTCATTGAGTTATCGGAGAAGTGGAGAAACCGTAGTTGGTTGGTAGAGCATGTGTTGCATGAACTAGGGTTTTCATTTCACTTATGCTATAATGAAGTTTGTGATCTTATCATGAGCAATTTGGAAGGCTGGGTCTTTGTTTTGCAGATTAGGTTAAACTTGAGCGGTTACAGTTACTTGGATTGGGTTTATTTTATAAAACAACACATCATACGGCTACATGGTACTAGAAACTTGTTACTTGATCCATCCATTGCAAAAAATAAAATAAAATGATCTACGGATTGGCTTTGTATATCAAATGTGTACTTTTTAATATGGGTTTTCTAACTCTCTTAGAGAAAATCCTGCTTGCATTAAGCTCAAATACTAGTACTCCTGTTCAAACATTGTAAAGGCAGTGTTCATTATGCAATGAATTTCAAATCAAGTTTGTATTTGTGAAGTACTAGGAGTTACCTAGAAAATCTTAGCGTAGATCCTTTTCAATAATGGAGAGTATATAAACCTTCTTACATAGCTATGCTGAAAGCTCCTTCAAAGCTTATATGAAAAGCTTTAACAATTTTGGCTGATGGTGAAGGGCTATCTCAGGGGTTTGGTCTTCCTGTGATTTGAACATGTGTATGCACTGAAGGATGTGATAAGTGATGGCTCGAGACTCGAGTCATTTGGCGCTGTGGGAATACCCAAAATTTATTCAAGCACAATAATGCATTATTGTTATTAAACAACTTAGCTAAATTATATTAGTGGTTTGACCCGTACCCGGACGAACCTTCCAACAAGCAGAATTAAACATGGTTCATGGACTTCAATTAGTGAATATTTTGAATGTCAGTTCTGTATTTTTCAATGATATACATGTACTGGTGAAACACAAAGTATCAGCTGGGTCACAAGTAAGTAATTTATAGGTCAAACGCAAATAGGAGAAGACATTTTTATCAGCATTGCCAAAAATACCTTCGGTGGAAATGTTATATGCACAATCGAGGTTGTCACTAGTAGCTGAAAAGTTCTTTTGGCATTGCTTTTGCTATCGATAGTTAACTTATTCTTTTTTCAGCAAATGATGGTGCAACAATCTTGGAGCAGATGGATGTTGACAATCAAATTGGTAAATTGATGGTTGAGCTATCACGTAGTCAAGACTATGAGATTGGTGATGGAACAACAGGAGTTGTTGTTATGGCTGGTGCACTGCTAGAACAGGCTGAACGGTTATTGGAACGTGGTATTCATCCAATTAGAGTTGCAGAAGGCTACGAGATAGCTTCAAAGATTGCTGT
Source organism: Cynara cardunculus var. scolymus (assembly GCF_001531365.2). Lineage (NCBI taxonomy): Eukaryota > Viridiplantae > Streptophyta > Magnoliopsida > Asterales > Asteraceae > Cynara > Cynara cardunculus. Next base: position 1,291,052 of record NC_037540.1, read on the forward strand.
TGATCATTTGCAACAAATATCACACAAATTTGAGTTCAGTGCTACACATATAGAACCTCTGGTTAAAACTTGCATGACTACATTATCCTCTAAGATGTGAGCTCCTGCTATTACTGTTCCTTTAATGAATACGATGCCATTGTGTTTGTCATAGTTCATACTTTATCAGTTTATTGTACTCCGACAAATTCTTATTCTGTAGCTGCACCTTCCTTTCCTATCTTATTTTAGGGGTGGGGTAGATGACACATGTTAAGGAATTGGGGTTGATTCTTTCTTGGCTTGACTACTTCACAAGCAAGTTTCTAATTTAAAAAAGAATTTAAAATGTACCGAACAGAAGCTTCAACATAACTTTCCAGGAAATCCTTTACTATTTTTTTGAGCTGACCTGCTATTGATTTTGCAAATGTTCTTATAACACAGTGCATAAGTTTCCTGCTTCTTCAATGAAAGCATGGTTGCAGGACTGCAAATTTTTCAAAAGACTGGTTGATTTGTACTTGATTATATCTGATTCAACTCCACATTTCAGTGTGAATCGTTGCAAGCGCACTTTGGCCGAGATTGCTGTGAAGGCAGTCATGGCAGTTGCAGATTTGGAGAGGAAGGATGTAAACTTAGACCTCATTAAAGTGGAGGGAAAAGTGGGTGGGAAATTGGAGGATACAGAGCTCATTTATGGGATTCTTGTTGACAAAGATATGAGTCACCCACAGATGCCAAAGCAAATTGAGGATGCAAAAATTGCCATTTTAACTTGCCCCTTCGAGCCTCCAAAGCCAAAAACCAAACATAAGGTTGACATTGATACAGTCGAGAAGTTCCAAACATTACGCCAGCAAGAGCAGAAGTACTTTGATGACATGGTTCAGCAATGCAAGGTATGGTGACATTTTAAACATGGATATGTTTTCCCCATGTATATGGTGTATGATGCATGAGTAGTTACTACTCAAAAACAAGAACATTATGCAATCCAGTTTTTTGAACTTCATCTCCCTTGACGCTGTTTTTGCATGACTCAGGATGTTGGAGCTACCCTGGTGATTTGCCAATGGGGTTTTGATGATGAAGCAAATCACTTGTTGATGCACAGAAATTTACCTGCTGTCAGATGGGTTGGTGGTGTTGAATTAGAGCTTATAGCAATAGCCACTGGTTTGTACTTACTGATTAACTCGTTAATATTGGGTATTGTCTATTTTATCCTGTTGCTATGTTTGTTAATTACCTTGCTTTGTGCTATTTATCTTTTATCGTGCTTAGGTGGAAGAATCGTTCCCAGGTTCCAGGAATTAACACCTGAAAAGTTAGGCAAGGTAATTAACACCTGAAAACCTTGGTTCAGAAGGTTTGCAACTTTTAATATCATTTGTTTACATGCTTCATTGCCTTTGCTCTCTTGGATCATTCTCTTTGAACACAGATCCCGTTAAGTGAACATGCCTTATTGTTCATTTTGTTGGTAAGGCAACACAAGTAGCAGTTAGCAGTGGCTTGTTCGGCTGTGAATACAGCTAAAAGACCCCCACCATAATTTTTTCATTTCACATATAGCATCTCTTTAGATTTAATCATTCCCAATAATCACACTCTGTTTTTAGTGTAGTCCTAAAATTAGGTGTCACTCCAGAAATCTTCCTAATGAGAAACTGGACAGGGAAGAAGGTTAAATTTAACTGTTGTTTTCACTCTATGTATATGGTAATGATGCTAATCTTTCAAATATCAGTTATAACATATCAAAGTGTTGCTGCAAAGAGTTATTATAAACTTATAAAGCAGTCAACCACTGAACCTAATCATGTGTGTGCATTTACTATAAATGCTGATGTTGCAATATGTCCTTGTTCCCTTTACTAAAATGAGGTGCATTGCTCGTACATATGTTCTGGTCCACCAGCTGTTGCATCTCTATTATTGATAGATTATGTCTATGTATTGAATATCCAGGAGTATTCTTTTGTTATTTATAACATGGAAAAGCTTTTGACCTAAGCATAAGCAGGCCTTATTGCAGTATTAGTCAATTTAATCCCCATCATGCTGCTCCCTAAATAATATATCAATATGTATCATCATTTATTTTCTTTGTTGGTTGTGGGCCCTGAAGAAACATAAATTACTCTTCTTAATGAACAGGCTGGTTTGGTTAGAGAGAAGGCATTTGGTACCACAAAAGATCGGATGCTATATATTGAGCATTGTGCAAATTCAAGAGCTGTAACCGTATTTATTCGTGGTGGTAAGTGAATGTCTACTTTTCATAAGATTACTTGTAGCTTCTGGCATTCATTAGAACCTGGATTAGAGAATATGGGATACAGGCTGATTGTTTTTAATTGGGCTCTTGATATAATTTGTCATTCTGGTGCCGCCATGCTTGTTTGTGGCATTCATTAATTCTGATTCTGATCCAACAATAGTTTCTCATGTCTGCTAGTCTATCATCTCGTGATAAATCAGGTAACAAGATGATGATAGAGGAGACCAAGCGCAGCATCCATGATGCATTGTGCGTTGCCAGAAACCTCATCCGCAATAATTCCATCGTCTATGGTGGCGGCGCAGCAGAAATTTCATGCTCAATTGCAGTGGAAGCAGCTGCTGATAAATATCCAGGAGTTGAGCAGGTATCATTGGAGATTATTACTTTCTTACCAACCTCAACTTTTTTTTATGTATTTTAATGTTGGGATTAGTAAAGTAATCTTTATGGTCAGTTATAGCTTCTATCATTGCCTAGATGCAAACCAATTATGGAGTATCTAATTTCTTTCTTAAGGGTGCATTAGGGCATCTCCAATGGGTAACACCAAATGGGCTGTTTGGTTGGTTTTACATTAAGTCATGTATGGATAAAGCTGTCTATGTGGATTAATTTGTCTGTATAGATTGGGAAGGTTTTTGTTTGGGGATTGTTTATATAGATGGAAGGAGCGTGTATTTTAATTGGGCGAGACAGGTTTGGAAAAAAAAACTTGCCTTTCTGCATAAGCTCCCACCTAGAAGCTTACTGAGTAAGCCACTTTTTTACATCATTAAGCCACTACCAAACAGTCATGTACAGCTGACCGAATAAGCTGCGAGTCTTGTTAAGCTGCTAAAAAAGAGGTCCTTAGACCAATTCCATAAAAAATGGTGTAAAATTTGGTGCAAACAATAAATCTACTCCAATGATAACACCAAATCTTACACCAAAACATAAGATTGTAGGTATATTCCTTTTCATGTTCCCCATTGGTAAAATTTGGTCTAAATGAATAGCATTACATCAAATTTAGTGTCCCCATTGGAGAGGATCTTATGCATGATTGGATGTGATAGAACAAAAGCTTGTTGTCCCACTTTAGTACGACATTTAGATAGAGACAAGGGAGGACTGAGTGGGACAAGAATGCAGGTGGAACAAAGAAAAGAGAGATGGTGAATTACCAAACTACCCATGGCAAACGCTCTCTAAGGGTGTGTTTGGTATTCGGACAGGATAGGACATGAGAGAACAACTGTTCAACGTTTGGTTAAACAGAACTAGACAGAACAGATAAAATGACCAATTTACCCCTAATGAGTTGTTTATGTCAAGACGATTAAAATGACACCAAAATAGAAAATTTATGTAGTTTCCAAATATTTTTATGTTAAACCTTCTCTATATATTTTTATTATTATTTAATAAATAACATAAATTAATCAAAATATAGAAACCATGTAAAAGTAATATTTTGAGGATAGTAAAGATAAAGTTTAAATAGCATAAAATACGATAAATAAAATTTAAATAACGAATAAAATGTGAAGTGGGAAGTGTATTTGATGTTTTCGAAGAGAGATTAGGTTTTGTTTTGAGATTGTATTTGGTAAAATACAGGTCTGTCCCACCTTGTTTCGTGGGATGGGGGTGGAACATGCATGTTCCACTTTGTTCGACTCCGTTCCTGTCTGTTCCACATGAAAGTTCTCCCTAACATGGAACAGTGATCCCTATTCTTTCTTGTCATGTTTTGTATAGTGCATAAAACGCACCCTAAATATACAAGCTACTTTATGTTTAAAACAGAAGGCATCTTCTGTACTAAATATGCAGGCTCTAGTCTTCACTTCTATAAGCTTTATTAACTGAAAATTTTATCTTTTTGTCGATAGTATGCCGTCAGGGCCTTCGCAGATGCCTTGGATTCTGTCCCCATGGCCCTTGCAGAGAATAGCGGTCTGCAACCCATTGAAACACTATCTGCAGTGAAATCTCAACAAATAAAGGTGAATTATATCGGTGACTTGTAGAATTTAACGTCAATTGCATCATGAGTATTTACGATTATATTTGGTATGACGATATGTAGGACAACAACCCTTGTTGTGGCATAGACTGCAATGATGCTGGCACAAACGACATGCGTGAGCAAAATGTATTTGAAACACTTATTGGAAAGCAACAGCAGCTGTTGCTTGCCACACAAGTCGTCAAGATGATCTTGAAGATCGATGACGTCATATCTCCAACCGAGTATTAATTTTCAGGTACTTGACTTCCAAGTTCTTTTTTCCTACCAAATTTGTGTTAAAAAAACAATTTTGTAACGTGTTTTCTGCTTAAATATTTCCGTCTTTTATTATTTTCGAGTGACAATTGTCGAAAGCCCTAATTTTCTTTGCTATGTTAAAAAAAGGGTAGTGGTGTGAAATCGTTCGTAGAACCATTCAACAGTAGATTATTACTTGTATTTCTATTTGCAGAGGTGAAAGGGATTTGGTATTTCTGTGTCTTACTTGGTCCCTGTTTCTCCTTGGTTTGCTTGGACTCTCTTGTTTTTGCGGAAGTAGAGATGGTTTATGACCGGGTTATGACAAAACCTTTTCTTAGTTGATTTTCTGTAATTGCTGTAGATGGATATAATTAGACCTGTTTGTCGACTAGACGAAGGCTTGTGTGAGAATGGATCCGGATCCTTGATTACCTTTAATCTTAAACCTACCCATGAATCTCGTTTGATACGTGGATTGATTCGATGCATCTCATCCTAATGTGCATCTATTGATGGAGATCCCTTTTTACGCTTCTGACCGGAACCAACCCTTTTTGACTGATGAGTGAGTACTATGCGACACTTTTTATTAAAAGAAGTTGGTCATAATTGGGTAACCTTGACCCGTTGTGTAAACAAGAATCGTATTTGAGGGGTTATACATGGTTGCCTTGGATTACATCCCAGGTTTTCAGGCTTACGTGAATAAAATCATGACCTTTAATTTATTCAATCTACGGACTAAAATATCAGTGGTATTTTTGTAATAATAGTAAAATGAACGGTGCTATGTTGTAATGAACATTTTATCTTTATGGTTATTTGAATCTTTTATACAATTTATTTTGAAATTAAATCACCTATTAACAATGTTTTAGGGTTTATCAGTAGGGAAAGTTCATTTTGGAATGTTAAATAATTTGAGAGCGTGGAAATCATGTATTTTATGAAGTACTTATGGTGGATAACCTTGAATAATAACAAATATCATTCATCATGAATATTTGGTACGAGATTTGTTATAAATATTTATCACATTATTCATCATGAATACTATATAAAAAATTCATGGTTTTTAGATTTTCAAAATAGCTAAGATTTCTAAATAAATCTGTTACTTTTGTTTATAACCCTCAACTTTAGGGAAATTGACCAAATTAGCAGATCTCTCATCAGCCAAATTTATTCTCAAGACATCATTGAATTCTCATTTTAGACAATTTCAGGGAGATGTACTACGTGTTTGCATAAAACCTATTTTCAATTTAAAAAAAAAATTATGCAAATTATTTACATAAAAGAGGATATTTATGTAAGAGGTTTTTTGTTTACCTTTTAATAGTTTCATTAAGAGACGGTTTTCAATCGTTAAGAGGTGAATCTTATGGTAAAAAAAATATGTCTTTTAATGGTTCTAAAATCCTTTGAATGGTTTTGTATTTAGGTCTCCTTTAATCATTAAGCGTTCTAATTTCATTCTGAACAATTATCAAACAATTATATTTCATTTTATACTACATTATAAAAGTTTTTTAAACATTATGACTACTTAATCATTTTGTAATAAACTATTTAGCAACTCTTAAACAGTCCTTAGGTTTATATAAAGATATTTTTTTTACTTTTTTAATCTAAAAATAGGTTTTACATAAATACATAAGAAATTTAATTAAAATCTGACTGAATAAAAATTTTAATATTAAAAAATGAATTTAATTAAAAATATTAATTATTTTGATCAATTTTAGTGAAATTTGTTGTATGGTATGAAGGCATGTGTGCTGGGGTGAGCACAACGTGAGGATGATCATGATTGGACTTTGATTACATGTGCTTGTGGCGGTGGGCCCTTTGTGCCCGCCAATAACTCGCCACTCCAAAATCCAACTCCACAAGTCCCATGTTACTGATTAATCGGTTACCAGATCAATTGTATTAGATATTGTTTATTTTGTTTATATATAAATTTATTGTTTTAAAACGTATTTGATAAAAGAGATATCTAGTTCTTTACAACCAATGTAGGATCTTACAGGCCATCTTAGGGAGTAGAGTGTTATCGCTAACACACTGGTCCGGTTGTTGGCCCTGTAACATCATAGGCCGATAGTACCAGATATTGTCCCTTTTTTATTTACACCTGAACTCATGACTTTAAAACGTATTTGGTAAAGGAGATATCCAATCTTTTAAAGCATCTTCAACATATTCTCCAAAATTGAGAATTAAAAGTCAAAATATACAGATAAAATTTATGTTCATCATCAACAACGTCTCCGTTTTGGAAATTACAATATAAATTATATTTATTAAAATATTGATATCCAATATCTTATATAAAATATTATTTATTTCTCTTATAAATTTAATTTTAAGCATTCTCATTGGTATAAAGAATAAAAAATGAATTTTCTTTCGTAAGTAATCATTTTTTGATAGTTCCATTTTCTCTCTCTTATTTTCTTCGTTTTGGAGAAGGTTTTGGAGAATCTGTAAAATCCATAATATTTTCATTTTGGAAATTCTGTTACAGATGTTTTTATAATGCAATAGTTTTCGTTCTTAACTGATGTGGGATTCAGTGTCTTAATAGGGCAAATTGCATGAAAAAGTAAGGTATTTTAACTTAATTTCTATTTTGGGTAACATACTTTCAACACTTCTATTTTGTTACCTAAGATGGAAAGTTTTAAACATTTAAGTACCCGGGTATCATTTTAATGTGGTATCCAACTCAATATTATTTGCTGACGTGGTCAGTGACATGAATTTTTTTAAACAAAAATTAGTCATTTTTTAAATCTAAAATTATTCTTCAACCGGTTACCTAGGTATTTAAATGTTTAAAACTTTACATCTTAGATATCAAAATGGATGTTTTGAAAGTAAGTTACCCATAATAAAAATCTAGTTAAAGTACGTTACTTTTTCATACAATTTGCCCATTATAATATCACGTGACGATGAACTTAGATTTTATTAAATTAAGACCATATGGTAGGGCCTTGTCCTAAATTTTGTATGCTTATCATATTATGTGACAACAAACTCATATTATGAATCTAATTAGCTGTTAAACTATAAAATGTCTGAATCCTGGTAGCTCAATCCACTCTAAGACCATGTGGTAGGGACTTGTTTGTTCTCGCACTATAGGGATTGATTGTTTTTTTTATGCACGCTCTCTCTTTCAATAGTTCTTGTTACACAAAGTACAACTCTGTACAAATTCAGTCGGTGGAGAACCACGTAAAAAGCAGAATAAATGTTTTACTGACACTTTTTTTTGGCTTATTTGGACCAAATTTTGAAAAGAAAGTTTGATATGTTGAAGTTATTTCCTTTTAAATTAAAACATGAATAATGAAACTATCCAAAAAGTACATTATTTTTTATGACAAATTTGTATGAAAAAATATTGTACTTTAATTTGATTCCTATTTTAGGTACTGTACTTTCAAAACTTTTATTTTGATACCTAAGATGTAAAGTTTTAAACATTTAAGTACTCGGGTAACCGGTTGAAGCATTAATCAGTTATCATGCTGATATGGGCATATGGCGAGTGAATTGGTATTCAACTCATTATTATTTGCTAATGTGGTTGTTGACATGGATTTTTTTTAATCTAAAATTAGTCTTCAACCGATTATTCGGGTACTTAAATGTTAAAACTTTACATCTTAGGTATTAAAATGAAAGTTTTAAAAGTATGTTATCTAAAATAGAAATATAATTAAAGTACATTATTTCATACAATTTATCTTATTTTTTATACATCTATTACAATCAATTATTGCAATTAATCTAAAATTCAAGAGTATAAATAATATTGCTTTAATACAAATTCTACATACACTAAAACTATCACCACCTAAAATCTTAATGCTTTATCATTAAAATTGAATTTAATTATAAATTAATTTTTTATTTTAAAATATCTAAATTATAATAAAATTTTAAAAAAAGCCTTTTATTTTTCTAATTTGATACCAATATCAGTATATTTTTTAGGTTTTTTTATTGTATATTCAAATTAGTTGTTCAATCACGACTTGTAATTTATTTTTTATTCAAATATAAATTTTCAACCTCCCTTTTCAAAAAGACATTATATTAATTTTTTTTATTTTTTTTATTTACAGTAAAATATCATATCCCACTGCATCGTATACACAACAAATACGTATATTCCAAATCAAATTATTGATTTGGTAATCACAAGAGTGGTGGCTGATTGGTTTTAGTTTGACTTTAAATGTCAAAAGTGTTTGGAGGTCTCATGTTCAAATCCAAGGAGGAATAAAAATCTCTTTATGACCACGAAGGTTCAAACGCGGTGACTCCAAACTACCCACAAAACAGTTGGCCGTCATGGGATTGGTCAGCTCGTATAGCGGATTGAATATTCTTTTAACGAGAAGCGTGAGAAGTGGTGAATGTACCGTTTTATTGTATGAATTTTACGTTATATTTAGTAAAAGTCACAAACTTGAATGTATATTATTACCAGTTTATGTGAAGACGATCAGATCAACACGTATATTACATGAACAATACATTATATTATGTGAATGTTACGATTCTTATTTTAAAAAAACAAGAAGGATGTGAATGTGAGAGTGGTGAAAGAAGGGTCAGAAAAAGCACATGGAAGGAGCGAAGGGGATAACATTAAATTGGCGATGTGTGATTGTGAGTGTGAATAGAGAGCATGTGGTGCCCTTTCTTTTCTCATTGGGACTAGGAATCAACTTTCACATTAATTCAACCAACTTTGCCAAAACCACATTTTACCCCTTCTTAACTACATATTCTATTAAAAATATTATATATATATATATATATATTATTGGTTGAAAACTGACTTTCAGTTGTGAATCGGGAGATAAAGTAGAACATGACCGTGTCTTATACCTTCAAGGGTTATTCATCATGAATAATATAACATTAACTTTGATAATCATTTTTAAGAGTTTTTGTAAAATATTTTAGAATATATCATAGATGATCTAAAAATTTCGAAATTTCATGAGAATACTAAAAATAAAGTTGAAAAGGGGTTAAATTTTCTAGTTTAGTGTGGTTGAGATGTCACATATAACCCCCTTTATTAAGGCATGTGACTTGCCCCATTTTGTAGGGTATAAACCTATTTGTTGAGTTTGAATAAGGATGATTTTAAATCTATTTTTATTTTTTATTTTTATTTTTTTATATTATTTGAAATATATTATATTAATTTTCTTCACAAACATTTGTTTTTTATTTTTATTTTTTTTAAATATAAATTTATATTGTGTTTGACAAACAAGCTGAAAAGTTGGTTGGTAGCAAAAAAGTTACTGTTAAATTAATTATATTTGATCAAAATTAATTGAGAAATGTAAAATGGCTAAAAATATACCTTAATTAATTAATTAATTAATATTTTTAAATAAATCGGTTAATAATTAAATTAAATATTTTATAGAAATTATTTATCAAAATTTAGTTATTTATAAAATAAAAGAAATATAGTTTTACTTTTTATCCAACTTACAAAAATATTTTTAAATTTTTTATATTTGTTTATTTATGACTAAATATATTAAATAATAATATAATTAAAATGGTTATTAAATAATTCTAAATAACTAATATAAATATTGATTTTTACACTTAATTTTACTTTATTATTTTTAATTAATATTAATTCATAAATATATAATTAAATAATTGTTTTATTCCATTAAAATATATGTGATAGGTAAATTTAAATTCCATGGGACCCACTTGACAAAAAAAATCTATTTTATATATATAAGGTTGGGTTCACGTGAGACCATGAGTTTTTCGTAAGACCCGTAAGACCAATTTATGTTCATTGATCAACTTTATAAACTAATGATCTAATGGTCTAAAGTTGCACGGTGGTAATTTTGTAATTATTGAGAAGTCTCATGGCTTTTATGAATGTTCAAATCTGACGATTGTAAATCTAATCCAAGGGTTGGGAATTGGTCTTACGGGTCTCACGAAAAA
>NC_037540.1:1309251-1312425 GCF_001531365.2 Cynara cardunculus var. scolymus
TATATATATATATATATATATATATATATATGAAAATGATATGTGGGACTTACCTTGGCATCCTTTGTACAAGGCCTTCCCCAAAATGGTTAAATGCAATTGTGACTTGCATATTTTTGTCTTGAATTAAAGAGTCACTATGCCCCAATAACATGACCTTATCATGACGTGTCATGTAATTATTCGATATGGTGATGGCTGTGGATCCATGGATGGCATCAATCAACCCATCATGACAATTGGCCAATGAGCAATGATCCACCCATACATGACTTCCCCCGAAAATCGAGATCCCGTCACCGTCCGATATCGTTCGCCACCCATAATGGTCAGGAGAATCCCGAACATCTGCATTCCCACCTTGCTTACAATCATGTATGTTGACGCCATGTATAATGATGTTCGTCACATACTGGATGGTGATGCATGGTCCGCCAGCAATGTGGACATCTGCACCGCGACCGTCAATGGTCTTAAATGAGTTCATCATGAGCTCTTCCTTCAGTTTTATGGTCATGTCATGTGCAAATATGATCCATAAGGGCTCGTTCTGGATCACACCATATCGTAACGTCCCTGGTTTAGGGTTTACAGGATCATCATTCTTGGAATCTGTCACAACGTAGATTTTCCCATCACGCCCACCAATTGCGTGTTTTCCAAACCCGATTGCACAATCAGCTAACCGTTGTCGATTCTTTTCCCAACCCTTGTCACATCTCCAACAATCGTCGATCGGATTCCCTGTCCCACATGACAAAAACCCCATATTCCTCCTCGATTCATTTATACTCCTGCATTGTCATAACAAGTTTTATCCAAATCATAACAATCTGAAGTAACTTAACTTACAAAATACAGTTTACTGTTTATGATAACATGAAGCAGTTGAAAACAGAACCATAAACAGTTTTCATTTATAAGAATTAAAACAAGGGTAAAATGGGAATTTGAAAAATTGGTTCATTTATGTTACCTATGGACATGTTGTACTACAAGCTTTGGATCTTGTACCATTGAAGACAAAGTGGAGATTGGAGCAAGAAACCCAAGAAGGAGAAGGAAAATTGGCATTGCCATTAGAGAGAGAGAAAAGAATGTGTGCTAAAGAAGAGAGGTGAATGAGATTATTAATACTCAATTTTGAGGGTACATGGAAAGCCACATGTACTTCCCCACATGCAATCATAACTCATCCAATATCAAAATCTTTATTGAAAAAATAAAAATTCAAGAAAATAGAATATTATTTTTATCGTACACGGTATATTTTTTCAAAGACTCAGATGAATATGATCATATATGCTTTTTAACCGATTCTGTCCGTATTTGTAGGAAACGGGAGGAGGGAATTTGTCTTTTTATAATGACGTTTTCTTAATTGTTCTTGATTGTTTTAGTTGTGACACGCTTATGTTGCATTCATTACAAATTTAAATTGCATAAGAAAGACGATAAAGTTTAAAGCAATCTTTTCATGAACGGCATGGTTAAGTGTTCGTGTTTAGATATTGGTAAAGTGTTTTAACTTGTAAGAATAATCGTAAACGTATGCAGTAATATTTGGACCTGTATGATAAGAATATGAGGTTTTCAAACCCAGTTTTCGAATGGAACCCTTGATTCTCATGTTAGCAATCAGTATATGATGTGATCAGTAGTAATACAGTTAAATATCAGGTGATTGAAATAATAAACGTGCATCTTTTTGTTTAGGTTCTAGAAGTAGGAGTCGATTTCAGGTGTTGTATTTGGTTCTTGATTAGATTTTTTTTCTTCCATATTCAATGGGTTTTGAAGACCTAAGATTATTTAATGCTAATCATTGGTTTTTCAGTATAAGGGTTTTAGGCACGTTGAACATGGATTAAATTCTTAAACAGTATCATCAATATCTGCTACATTTCACTATTTTTGCATGTCACGTTCGTATAGGTATCATGTTAATTCCTTCAGCTTCGATTTAATTTCGATATTACAATATGAACTACAGAACCCTAATTTTTGTAAATGTTAGGCTAAATCGTAGCATATTGTTGGAATATCTTATAATAAAAAAAGACAAATTGCATGAAAAATTAACGTTTTTTAACTTTATTCTTATTTTAGATAACGTACTTTCATAACTTCCAGTTTTGGTACCTAAGATGTAAAGTTTTAAACATTTTAAGTACATGGGTAACTGGTTGAAGCATTAACCAACCATATTGATGTGGCGAGTGTTGTGGTATCCAACTCAGTATTATTTGCTGACGTGGTTAGTGACATGAATTTTTTATTATCTAAAATTAGTCCTTTTCAATCTAAAAATAGTCTTCAACCAAATACTTAAATATTTAAAACTTTACATCTTAGGTACCAAAATGGAAGTTTTAAAATTACACTACCCAAAATGAAACCAAATTAAAATACGTTTTTTTTTTCCATACAATTTACCCTAAAAATAAAAATAAAACAGACTTTTTGAATTGAATATACATGCGACCATTTATGTTAAAATGAATTACAAGGATATGAAAAGATATATAAAAAATATAAGTAAAAAAGATATATAAATTAATATTAAAATACTAGTAAAAATTGAATATATTCAAAGCAAGTCTTTGATAGTTGATTGGCGTTAACAATGGAAGTTATAGAAGTAGGGGTGAAAAAGTAAAGATTGTTAAATTGGAGGACTGTAAATGTCATAAATAGAAAAATGGGGGACATAAATGTCTTTAAGTCATCTCCAACCGGCTGCTATGACGGCATTTTACCGGCAAATTCCATTCCTACCGGCTGCTATAACGTCGTTTTACTGGCAAATTCCATTCCTACCGGCTGGTTAATGTAATTAATTTAATCTGTTTGATTAAGTTAATGTAGAAAAGTATTATAACGTAATGTATCACCGAAAATTAAGTTAAAACATATTTTACTATTATAAATTAATAATTAATTGTATTTTATTAATTTTATGATTTAATAAATATTAGAAGAGTACTCGCACAATGCAGCGAGACACATCTCAATTTTAATTTTCTATTTTTATTATTTGTCTTTATCGATATTATAATATGATTTTATGTGTTTTTAAGAAATCAATAATGATTTTATTTTTGAATAAAATATAAATTTGAATATATTATAAAAATGTGAAAAAAATATATCAAATTAACTATTTAAAAGTTC
>NC_037540.1:1313051-1315790 GCF_001531365.2 Cynara cardunculus var. scolymus
CAATTCGAGCGAAATAAATTATACAAAAAAATAAGAATTTTTAAATAGTTAATTTGATATTAATATCTATATATTTTTTCAAAATTTTATGATATCTTCAAATTTATTTTTATTCAAAAGTGAAAACATTAATTTTATCAAAACCACATAAATCATATTATATCAATAGAGACAAAAAAAAAAACAAAACAAAACATTAAAATAAAGATGTATCTCGTTGTATTATGCAAGTACTCTTCTATTATATGATAATAAAGAAAATATTATAGTATATAATTAAAATATTAAAAACACATATATATTTGTTGTGTCTTAAATGAAAAAATATCAATGGTAGGGGTAAAATTAGGAATGCTTAAAAACCCGATCAACCCAGCGCAACTCAAAACAAAATAACTCAACCCAAAGTAACTCGATATCTAATCGAGTTGTAAAATTTAAATATATTATTTTGATAGACTGTTTACATCACAAAATAAAAGTCATAATCAAAAAAAGCACACAATTTTAAGAATTTAATTAGTTGCTTTATCAAAAAGACAATTTTACCCTTAATTGTAGAGAGAAGAAAAACTTTCTTCAGCTCATATAGAAGGGTTAAACAAGAAAGTGAACAATTATTTTTAAATTTTAACATTTATTTAAAAACAAACTAAAATAGTAATTTAATTTAAGACAAATTGCATGAAAAAATAGCGTACCTTAACTTGATTCATATTTCGAATAACGGATTTTTAAAACTTTCATTTTGGTACCTGAGATGTAAAGTTTTAAACATTTAAGTACCCGAGTAATCGATTAAAGCATTAACCGGTTATCATGTTGATGTAATAAGTGATGTGGTATGCGGTTAATGCTTCAACAAATAATACTGAATTATATACCACCTCACTCGCCACATTAGTATAATAACCTGTTAAAACCGATTATTTGAGTATTTAAATGTTTAAACTTTACATCTGCATGTACTAAAATGAAAATTTTAAAAATATATTACCCAAAATAATAATTAAGTTAAAATACGTTATTTTTTTCATAAAATTTATTTCTTAAATTAACAATAAATTTGAATATTTTGATAATGAACATTAACAATTAATATATTTGAAAATTTGACCGGATGCCTAAAAAAGGAAGACAAAACGACATATGTCTGATCATTTTAATAACTATGGGAAAATGAGACATGTAATAAAAGCTAACCAGATTTAGCGGCACCGACACTCTTTAGCTGTCGGCATTTTCTATTTCTCGTTATTACTACCTGCTTTCTGTTTGTGCTCAAATTATCAACCTCCCTATACTTGAGGGTACTAAATTGAAACTTTATGTAAATTAATGGTTAATTTTATTTGTACATAATAAAATAAACAATTTAATGTATTTTTTTTTCTATTTTTCAATCTTGTAATAAATGGAATTATATATATATATATATATATATATATATATATATATATGGTTAGGTTCACGTGAGAGCTGTGAAACCGTTTTTTTACACTTGAAACTTCATAGCAAAACACTGTGAAAGTAAAAAAAATTGAACTTTCACAGCAAAAACACTGTAAATGTTACCTTCACAATGTTTTGTTGTAAAGTTTCAAGTGTAAAAAAAGTGACCTCACGAGTTTCACAAGAACAGACTGGTCTCATGTGACCACGAATCTCTCTCTCTCTCTCTCTCTCTCTCTCTCTCTCTCTCTCTCTCTCTATATATATATATATATAGAGAGAGAGAGAGAGAAAAAAAAATGTTTATTTTGCAAACCACGTTATTTGTACAAACCGTATAAATCTCATTCAACCAATCATGAGTTTTCATTTTTTTTTGTAATAATGAGAGATTGATTAATCATTTTTATTGTATATGGTGTTAATCATGAATATTATCATCTTCATTATTTTAATTTTAGAGAAATACATGAAACAGTTTTATTAAATTTATATATATATAGGGTAAGACCAATTTATGTTAATTGATCAACTTTATAAGCTAATGATTTAATGGTCTAAAGTTGCACGGCAACAATTATGTGATTATTGAGAAATCTCATGGCAATTTTATGATTATGAATGTTCATATTGTAGATCTAATCCAATGGTTGAAAATTGGTCTCACGAAAAACCTTTGATCTCACATGATCCCAAGTATCTATGTATGTATGTATGTATGTGTGTATGTATGTATGTATGTATGTATGTGTATATATATCTATATATATATATATATGTAGGGTTGGGTTCACGTGAGACCAAAGGTTTTTCGTGGAGACCAATTTATGTTTATTGATCAACTTTATAAGCTAATGATCTAATGGTCTACAGTTACACGTTGGCAATTTTGTGATTATTGAGAAATCTCGTGGCAATTTTGTGATTATGAATGTTCAGATTATAGATCTAATCCAATAATTGAGAATTGGTCTTACAGATCTCACAAAAAACTTTTGATCTTACATAATTCCAAGTCTCTCTGTTTATCTATACTATCTTATAAAGCAAATTTAACAAAAGTCTTAAAGTCTTAAAATACTAAATGATCAAGATACCCTTTATATAACTTTTTCACCCCTTATCTCCTCACATACACTCACCCTCTCACATACACTCATCTTCTCACAACCGATTTTTTTAAAATTATAATTTTAAATTTACACTTTATATCCCTATAATTAATTAATTAATTTACTTTACGTCATTTACTTTTAACTATTCCATTTTAAACTTTTATCAAATTAA
>NC_037540.1:1316094-1323948 GCF_001531365.2 Cynara cardunculus var. scolymus
TAATTCAACCTTAATTTGAGTTTCTGGACAAGAAAGAGGGTAAGCAGTTGAAATTTCATTCTAAAACCCATCTTTTTTGGTCTTTTCATGGCTTATGATCTGTCAAATTTGTAGTTTTCTATATTGGTTTTGAGTGTTTATCTTAAAACTCAAGTTTCTTGGTTCTTTGTTTTTGGTGTAAATCGAATACATTTGTGGAGTCGTTTAAATATGTTGGATTTTAAATATATTGGATTTTAAACCGTCATACAATTTTTTTCATCGATAGTTTGTAATTGGAACCATAACTCTTATTTATTCAAATTGTATTAATATGTAAAGACCAAGTGTAACATATATCATCGTTAAATCTTATCTTATAAAACCAGCGGAACTTCAAAATCGTTAAAATTCATGGCTCTCGCCGCATTACGCGGATACACAACTAGTGTATCTCAAAAATAAAAAAATAGCTAAAAAGATGGTATCTTTTGAATTTGTGTCGGCTATAATAAAATGATTTGTTAATTGAAAAAGTAAAATAAAATAAAACTTTTGATTTCAAAATGACGAATGTGAAACGGATTTTCGTTTTACTTTTAGAAATTTCGTTCTAGTGAAGATCTTTTGTAAAGGGTATTTTTAAAAAAATCGTTGGATAACTTAAACTATCGAATCAATTTAAATTCAACTATTTTTTAAGGTTTGAGCGCGTTTTTGAACAATTAAGACCAATCAACTATTAAAATAAACATTTATTAATTATATCTGATTTACATGTTGTAACCTCAAATTTTATGGCCCAACTAAAAAAAGGTCTGTACAACTTTATTTTAGATATAGATTAACCTTTTTATAGTTTAAACCTATAATAGGCACAAAACACTTAAATCGGTTAGATCGAACCGTTTTTTTGTAGTTCGATTTGACCGATTCGATCACTTGCTGTTAAACCGTTCGGTGTGAAAAAAATTCTAAATCATCATTACAGTTTGGTATGTGATTTGGGTGATTAAATCGTCCAATCGAATGATTTTATATCATGGGCATCTCTTAACCATTAAGCGCCCTAAATTCATTGTAACAAAATTAGCAAATAATTATATTTCATTTTACATTATATTATGAGAGTCTCTTAATCATTTTGAATACTTAATCATTCTCTACTAAACCATTCAGCAACTGTCACACAACCCCTAACTTTTGTATTAACTCTTAGTTCAAGAATTTTAGAATTTAAAATTAAATTAAAAAGAGAAAAACCATTTTATTTTAACTTTATTTGAATTATACGACAAGATAATGTTAAAATATATTGATATTTTATTTTAATATTTATTGATAATTTAGTTTAGCGTAAGCTACAACTTTGGTCCTTGTGATTTATCAAAAATAACATTTTTTATTTTACAGTTTCGAAATTACAAGATGACCATCATGGTATGAAAAAACATTTGTGATTTAATCTCTATCCCTAACGGATGTTAAAAGATTCCGTTAAGTGAAGAATGTTTTCATCTTTTTATCGATTTTTTTAATCTTTTACCTAATCAAAAATCACAAGGACCAAAATCATAAAAAAAATCCATGGATAAATAACAAAAATTGATAAAAGACAAAATGCCCCTCACTTAACGGAATTTTTAACAGTCGTTAAAAGGTGTGATCAAATCCGGATTTCTTTTTTTGCAAATTATAATGTCCATCTTGTAATTTCGAAACTGTAGAGACGAAAAATGTTATCTTTGACAAAACCACAAAGATCAAATTTGTAGTTTACTCATTATTTCGTAAAATATTTAGAAAAATTTACATTTCTTCTCCCTGTGGTTTGTAAAAGATTACGATTTCCGTGCTTGTGGTTTAAAAATTGCGATTTTCATCTTTATGGTTTGTTATTCATTGTTATTTTCGTTCTTATAATTTATATTTTTTCGATTCTTTTTTTAAAAGGTTCTTTCATAATCTTATCGTATATATAAAAAAATGATTATGAGAGAACCTTGAAAAAAAAAAGAACCAGATAATCTGTACAGACCTTTAGATTGAGATTTGATATGATACTGTGGAAACCACTTTTTTAAAATAAGATATAAATGTATATATAAATATAAAAGGTAAACTACAATTTTGGTCATTTGAGTGAAGACAAAACAGATAAGATAAAAAAGGATAAAAAGACATAAATACCCCTTACTTGACGTACATATTCAATGGAGTTAGTGACGAGAGACCATTTTCAAAGCAAAATATAAACAGTAGGGACAATAATTGTAGTTGTTGAAATTTTGAACTATCTTTAAAGATTTGTGTAAAATAGAGGGACTAAAATTGTATTTTACTCTAATTTATAACAAACCACCGAAAATAATAATTTACGCAAATATTTATTTAAGTAAACTACGATTTTAGTTGTTGTAGTTTGAGAAAGATTTATGATTTTTATCCCTATAGTTTTGAAATTATACTTTTTGTCCCTATTATTTGTAGTTTATTATTGTTTACGTCTTTGAGACTAAATATGTTAAAACCCCTTTATTAACTTAAGGGTATTTTAGTTTTCTTTATTTAATTTTCTATTTCAGTTTATTAAATATTTTTTTTGTATTTTTGTTTTAATAAAAAAAATATTTTTTGATAACAAAGTTAATAGATAAAAAAATTATATTATTTTGTCATTGTTCATGATAAAATAATTAAAATATTTTTTAATACAACTAGGTTTTTTTTAATATTTTTAGTCATTATATTTTTAGTTTTTTATAAGTTTGATTTATGCCACTGATATCATTCAAGTGTAAGCCGTTGAGTACCCCTCACATAAGAGTATTTTAAATCTTTTTTCTTTATTAGAGACCAAATGATTACATTTTTTTATTGGATAATAATTAACTACTTTTAGGCTATTCTGCCAAATAAATATATGTAATTTTGTTAATAGGACGTACAATTGTTTGGTCTCACAAATCATTCAGTTATACCAAACAAATGTATGTTGTATATAAATGTGTTACAATAAGTTTATAAAATATACTTTTATTAATAAAATCACATAAATTCACCAGGTAAAATTATCTTAATATAGTTAATTGTTTGGTCCTATAAAAGATTTAACAGTTTAGTCCTTAATGAAGAAAAAAAAATTAAAATATTATCATATGAGAGATACTCAACGACTTGCATTTAAATGGTGTTACTAACAGAAATCGAACTAATAGAAAAATGTATGAAAAATATTTAATTATTTCATAAACAATAACAAAATAATTTAATTTTTTAATATTTCAATTCTTTTATCAAAAATATATAGTTTGATTTAAAAAAAAGATGAAAAAATCAAAAAAGACTAAAATACCCCTAAGTTAAATGGAGGATTGTTAATAGATCTTCTCACGGGAACGAAAACAACAATGAATTAACAAACCAATGGGGCGAAAACAACAACAAATTACAAATCATAACGGCAAAAATTAAAATTTCAAAACCATAAGGACGAAAATCATAATCTTTCCCAAACCACAGGGACTACAATCGTAGTTTACTCAAATATTTATTTTGGTGAGATCCAATTCCAAAATCACAAAGCCCCATTTTGCAAATCTACTGCTAAGATAAGACTTGGAATTTTTCTGTGTTGGTGTACAAGTGTTAATGCATAACGTACAACATTTTAAAGCTTTCAATTCACGTCGTCAGATAGATCGTTTTTATCCGTACTTATCTTGGACTTTCAAGGTAAGTGGCACGTGACACCACGTGGGTTGTATTCAACTCCCACTATAACTGGGCCCTTGTGTCTGGCCCACTTCCTATTTACAAGTCTTCGGGGCATGTGAGCCCAGCCCACAATAAAATATGCAAAAAGTCTTACCAATAAAATAAATTAAATTAAACCACTAAAAAATAAAAAAATAAAATGAAAAAGTATTTATAAAAAAATCATTGCTTTCGATATGATAACAAACGACATACTGAAAACCACAAGGATGGTGTCCGATTGGTTTGAGCTTAGACTCCATAGGTCAAAAGTGTTTGGAGGTCTTAGGTTCGAATTTAAGAAGGAATATAAATTCTCTTGTGACCACGGAGACTCCGAGCTACTCGCGATTAGTCGGCTCACATAGCGGGTTGGATATCCAAGTTAATAAAAAAAACAACATACTGAATAATCGGGCCAGATTGTCGGGTGAAATACATTATTGGATTGAAGCTACGATTTTTATTTGTGTTTTTTGATAAATGTAAATAAATAGTTTGACTTTTATTTGATAATAAACTCATGTTTTTAAATTGATGTGAAAGTTTTAAATAAAAAATAAATTTGACGTCAGCTTAAAATACTGATTTTCATGGTTTTAAAACCCAATATTTAAGAGAAAGAGAAAGAGAAAGAAAAACAATATTTTAGGTTGTATTTGACAAAATAACTGATAAACTAGCTGGTAATTGATAAGTTAGTTAATTAACAAATCATAATTTACAAAAAATAAATATGTTAATTAATATAAATAATATAGTAAAATTAAATTAAATAATATAATATGTTAATTAAATAATTTTAGTTTGATTCTTGTGTGTGTGTGTGTATATATTTATAAATTTTAGATTTGTTAAAACAAAATTAAGAAAAAATTTAAATTAATTTATGATTTTAAATAACTATTACATATACTACGAATAAAGATAAATTTGGTGAACCTCACATATACTAATAAATTAATTTAAAAAAATATAATTAATAATTAAATTAAATATTTTAATAAGATCATTTAATACAATTTATTATGTACGAAATAAAATAGATATAACTTAACTTTTGTGTAACTTAAAAAAATTATAATTGTTATATTTATTTTTTGATAACTAAATATTGAATAAAAAATAATAATATAAAAACAATTGATATGATTTATAATTACTTCAAAATAATTACTAATTAATATTGATATATATAGTTAAATTAATTAATAACTTTTAGTTTATACTAATTACTATTGATTAATAATTAATATTCAATAACATTATGAATGATTAAATTTTTACTAGAAAATGATAATTATTTATATTTAATAGTAAAAATAATAATTACTATTAATGAGGGTTAACATTGATTTTTTTTTTTTTTTTGACAATAAGCTCTAAAAACACAGCTCCAACTAACATTTTAATTATTATTCAAACATGTACTTGAAAAATAAATAAATTTATTTTGCCAAATAATGTCTTAATTACCCACCAGTAAGATAAGAGGCACTAAAACTTAATTTTATGAGATAAAATATTATTTTATTTAAAATATTGTATGTTTTAATAATATAACTCATGAAATGTTTAAAATAGAGTAATTTTGGTGTTGATATTAACTTTTTATGAAATTTTAACATCTAATACTCTATTTTAGGAATAAAGAAAAATATAATACAACTATTGGAGTATATAAAACAAATAAAATCACACACCCTCGTTATATTTAGTGAGGTTTGAACCCCTTACCTCCTAAAAGGCCAAAAATTTACACATTGTTAGGCCAAAGGCCCTTTGTCAACATGCCACTTCCTTTTTGGGGATTTACCTATATATATACACACAAGATCAAGCTACTTATTTATCTTTGTAAATCGATCAGTTCCTATGTGATTTTGTATGTATATGTTTAAGAAAATGTAACGTGGAGATGCACAACGTTTCAAAGCCACGAGATTGTAAAGCATTCAAACGTGGCTTGCTTTCTTAAATCGGTAACTTTAAAATAACTTTGATTTATCGTTATGACGTTCATAAAATATTTTTATAAACTTTACAAACTTAACTAATTTTTCCATCTCACCATTAACCATCTTCTCTCCAACTCGTCTTACACACTGCCGCCACCATCACCAACCCTTTTTTTATGTGCCACCACTACCACCGCCGATCCCTACTTATAGATCACCCCCTCCATTGTCTCAACTCCCTCACCGTAATTGGTTGCTATTTATTAATAGGGGTGAGATCTCCAGCACCGGTGTCGAACTGTATGGTGTCGTTTTTGTGGGACTCGATACTAAGACCGATAACCGAACCGTATGTTCCAGTTCGATTTCGGTCCGGGGACTTTCGATACTAGGACTACTTATGACCGAAATTTGAAAGTGGGTTAAGAGACATAACAATCGCATGAGAATCTTTCAAATGTGTGTCAAAACCAATCGCATATCGGTCAAAAAAGTTCATAATGTGTATCAAAACCAATCAAAAAGTTTATAATATGCATAGTTTAGGAGAAGATATTGATGGAGTTTCAAAAGTCATAGTGCCCTCATGTTTGGTTTGGTTTGGTTTCAGTATTTTTTGGGAAAAAGTTGGTAGCAAAAACTGAAAAACTAAATGCTGAAATACGAGAAAAGTAGGAACTGAGTACTAAACCGATTAGATACGTACGGTTCGGTTTTCGTTTAGGTTCAGTTCGATTATAGTAATTGGTCCTCGGGTCTCATCCCTGTTTAATAATACCAATCCCGTTAATAAAATTCCCCTTCCATTGTGCTTCCAAAAACAAGTGAATCGTTAATAAAATCCTCCTTCCTGTAAAACTGTAAATATAGCAACGAGAAAAAAAAAAAAACTCAATAGCCTCTATGATCTCCCGGGCACGGGTTTTATTTGAAAATGGACGACTTTATCATATTGTTTTTAAAATAATTTAATAATTACTTATAAAATGGATCATTTTGAATTATGTCTTATCTATAACGGATCAAATCAGCGAAATAAAAATAAACAACAATTAAAATGGGACAAAATAATAGAAAATAGCTATAATATATTATCGTCGTTATAATCATATTTAATACATCTGTTATTTATTAAAATAATGAAGAAAACATAAAAACATCGATGGGCCAACTAACCCGACTTGATCTGTTTGACCCAACTAAAATAACTTGTTTCGCTTCGAGACAATGCAACATCTCGTGATACAACCCTTCCCCGCTGAAATAATTGTTTCAGTCTTGTCGCCTTGTTAATGAAATCAACAATAACATGACTACGTGATAGATAAACGAACACCTGAAA
Source organism: Cynara cardunculus var. scolymus (assembly GCF_001531365.2). Taxonomy (NCBI): domain Eukaryota; kingdom Viridiplantae; phylum Streptophyta; class Magnoliopsida; order Asterales; family Asteraceae; genus Cynara; species Cynara cardunculus. The sequence goes on from NC_037540.1 coordinate 1,323,130, forward strand.
CAACATAACCTGAGCGAAGATCCAAACCAAACAAATACAACGACGTATATGAAAAAAAAAACGTTCAATAAAACGACAACATTAAACTAAAATCAAAAACTTGACTCGAACCATAAAAAACCGTGAAAAGCTGTTGGATGATACAAATGATTTATCGAATTTGTCCTTTTGCTGTCGGAGCAATTTAATGCTTTTAAGTGAACGTGAGCGTATTGCTACAAAACAGTAAGAGCATCTTCGACAGATTCTACAAAACGGAGAAAATGAAGATTTCAAGTTATATGATTTGATTATATTTGAAAGAATTTGGAATTGAGTTTCACTCCAATCTCATGTTTGGTTTGATAGATTTCATAGATTTGAAATTCCATGAACACATCCACGGGGATGATTGATGTTCGTGAGATTTTGTATGATTTGTATGTAACAATGTTTTAAAATAAGTTTACAACACTTGTTTTTGTAATAATCAATTAATTAAAAAATAATTTAATTATTTGTAATTTTTTTATAAAAACTCAAATTAATTTCATTCCAAATCTTACAAACCAGACACACAAAAGATTTCAAAATCCATTTAATTCCAAACACTTCCACGAAATCCAAATCTCTCAAAACAATTTCATCAAACGAAACGTTATCTTAGGGGCTGTTTGTTTGGCTCTTAATGGTTACATTAAGAGCCAACCTCTTAATCGGTAAGAGGTTAAGAGTGTTTGGCAAAAAAAGAGAGACTCTTAATGGTTACACAACCCCTCTTAACCATTTTGTATCTGAGGCTTCTCTAAACCATTCAGAGTGTTCTTTTTCCAATTTTGT
>NC_037540.1:1324156-1349106 GCF_001531365.2 Cynara cardunculus var. scolymus
GTTGAACAAGGGCAAGAATTAGTTCCAAAAGATGAAACCCATCCCATAAATCTCAATGATTCACCTAATCAGATGATGATTCTCGATGATTCATCACAGATTGAAGCCATCGATGAGGGCAAAGAGGAACAAAAAGTGAAGGCTAAAATGGAATAATGGGTTTTTGTTAGATGAGGGCAAAGAGGAACAAAAAGTGAAGGTTAAAATGGAATAATGGGTTTTTGTTAGATGAGGGTTAAAATGGTAATTTATTGTCATTCAGAGAACAGTTACCAAACAACATTATTTCATTCAACACTTAACCATTCTGACCCTCTTAACTATTCTGACCTCTTAACTATTATGTACTAAATCATTCAGTAACTGCCAAACAGCCCCTTAGGAATTTTTGTGGTCCAACAGAGTTTCCAAAATGTTATCCAAAATGGAGAATGAGAAAAGTATGAGAGAGACGGTAAAAATTTTCTGAAAATTTGAAGAAATTTCCAAAAATTATTAATTGGGAGGGAAAATAATATTTACTATTTATACCAATAAAAGTATTTGAAATTGAATATTTAGGCAAATTTTTCACGACAAAGCTATTTCAGCCTTTCGGACAGTAAAGGGTTCAATGTCACTATAGTAACTTTGGCCAACACACAAGATGAGACTTTACCACTGTAGAGCCCATGCCGTAAACAATGAGTGTTCGCCCTTGGGCTACACGGATCAGGGGCCTAGCTAACGCGTCCAACCTCGATGGTATTGAATGCTCTTTCCATCCAAGCATGTGAGCCTGGAAACACATTTTCAAATACGCCAACAAGAAGCTATGGTCTAACACTTGCCTCTTCTTTTTGAGGAAGAGAATCAAGGATGAACGTTTTTTTTCATTCGCTATGCGTTGGCTGGACGCGTACTCGCAACAGTGACAAATGTTACCTACTTTCGGTGGACGTGGAGGCTTGGAGTTACATATCCCTAAAGAGAAGTAGACGAGCAAAAAAGTCGTATGCGAAGGAGATGCATTTCTGGTACTGGTGGTATTGGAAAATTTGATTTGATCAAAGCAGAGAAAGCTCGCCTTCTTGTGAGCGCATTTGGATCCACGAAGGAAAGCGCAGGCTCGTAGAGGTCCACTTTGTAAGTTTGATGAGCAGGCTAGAGTAATAATATACTCATATGAAGACATTAGAATAGAAGAACGAGAATTTCAAACATGGGAAAACTGCTATCAACATCAATGACATTCTTAATTAGTACCAGTTTCCACAAAAAAAAAAACACCCATTTTCAAGGTGAAAGCTTTGAACATTCGCTTTGATCGGGTTCCTAGCCCAAAGGTCCGGAGTTACTGCATTTGAACCTCCATGGCCACAAGAGGATTTTTATTCCTTCTTAGATTTGAATATGAGATCTCCTGGTACTTTTGACATTTGGAGTCAAACTCAAACCAATCAAGCACCATCCTTTTGGTCAATGTAGTGAATATTTTAATATTATGATTAGTACTGTAATACCTTAAATTGGTATTATTGGAATTAAATATAACTATTTTAATAGATTTTAATTATTTATTTTAGAGAAAATTTTGAAGAATCTGTTTTTGGGGAGGTATTCTTCAAGTTAGACAAAAAAATGCAAAACAAAATGGTAAAAGTGTCTAATAAGAAATAGTTTAGGGACTATATTTGTAAATCACTAAAAGAGAAAACGTTTCGACTTTCGAACCCCTCGTCGATCATCTGAAAGAGGAGCGACCGCTCGCCGACCATTTGAAAGACGAGCTTTCCTCTTCTGACTGCTTCATCGTAATTCAATCGACATCATCAACTGCTATCTGCAAATGCTCTCCACTGGTAAGCTCTTTCATTCGTTTCTAATCGGTTTCTGAATTATAACTTATCGGATTTTATCTCCATAGTGTGTTTTCGACGTGCAGTTATACGGATTCTTTCAATTTGTATCAGAGATGGAACTTGTTAGCCAAATTCACAACTTCGTAAAACCTCACAGCTCTAATTCGATGGAACACGACATTGAATTGACGAAAATTGTGAATATACTGAAACCCTAATTTGTTTTTTTTTAGTGAAGTGAAGTGATAATCCTTTTGATCGTACATAATGGAATATATAGTTGTAATGTTTCTGTTAGATTTTTTGTTACATGTTTGGTTGGTGGGAAAGAGACTTGAGGAGAGATGAGAAGACATCTAAACGATTGAAAATTATAAAGATATATAATTCTATTGTGAAGGGTTAATTACTGGTTCCAAACTTCAGTAGGAAGTTTCAACTTTCGAGAAAAATTGAAGGCACTGAACTTTATGAAAAGTATCACTGGTGTTACAGACAAAGGCAATACTAAATTTGCAAGTATAAAGAATTTTGCAAATTTTTTGGAAAAATTTGCATGTATAAAGAGTCATTGTGTGGCAGTTTGTTACGACGGTGTAAACTACTAGCTTTCAATGAACATAATTTCTTTGGTAGTAACTCAAATCCCCTATCTTATAGTAACTCAAATCCCCTATCGTAGTAACTCAAATCTTGTATGTGATAAATTGTGCTTCAAAACATGAACATTGAATGCTTGTTGCACACTTTCTGTGCAATGGCATATTAGGAACTTTGTTATCTTTTCGTTATTGCTGTAATAATAGCGAAGGAAAGAGAAGAGTTGTTGAACTAATGGTTCAGTGACTTGTTTCTTGGACCATCATGTTTAATTGTTTAGTTTTTGAGATAAGAAATGTAGCCTTGGGGGATTCTAGATTGTGAACAAAATAAAAGAACGATCAGGTTGGAAAATGATGACTTTGATCCCTAAAGTTGAACAGTGTATTGTTTACGGTCTTTGAAAAGAAGAGGAGTGGCGGGGGGTGAAAATCATGTTTTAACATTGCTCTAGGTTTTTAATTCACAAAAAAGCTATACTGGGGAAGATTTTTGGAAGAAACTTAGCTTGTTATTAAGCCAAATTCAAGATGACAAGTGTTAGTTATATGTAATGGTTCTATGCCGTTTCAGTTAACCATTGACATGTAATCTTTTAATAGTTAAGAGGCTATAAATCCAATAGCAGTAATCGTTTTTCTTTGGATAAACTCATAAAAGTAATGAGCTTTCATATGTGAAGTTAGGCTTTTTCCGGGAAACTAATCCTCTAGACGTGACAGCCATTTAATCAGAAATTCAATACTTGACTTGATGGGAAGATGGATCTGAAGTAGGAAGATAAGCATTCATTTGGCGTGTTATGTCGTCAAATCCTTTAGCCATATTGGCAGCGTGTTCCGCCTTTTATCATCTTGGAAGGATTTGGATCATAGTGTTATTTTGATTCAGTCCGCAACAGACTCTGAGGTATTTCTTAAAATTTGTTCTTCTCGGTTTCAATTTATAATTAGAATTGCAAATTACGAAGGACCTATAATTGAATATTTTCAGATCAAATTTACATACTAAAGCTTATTCTTCAAAGGGTGCCTGCCTGATGAGGTATTTGGTTTTGCTTTTAACCAGGAAATGCCTCGCAAAGTAACATATGGAGTTGATTTTGATGATGACTATGATATTTACGATGATTATCATGACGACAATTACAATTATGATTATGGCAATGGCGTAGATGAACATGACTCAGGTAATTGATCTTCGACTTGCAATTTTCTTATGAGCTTATCAATAGCCATGCAATTCTACTTTACTTTTCATCTCTTCATATATGAGGTGATTAAGGGAACTTGTTCACTTACTATTTAAATAATTCTTTTTTCTATATCATATCTGCAATGATGTTGATGAGTAGTCATATAGTGACTATGACTTCTCATGGTTGTTTGCGATAAGATGTCACATGATGCAATTCTGAGTTGGATGACTCTTCTGTTGCTTAGCGATGATAACAAAATACTTGTTCATCTGCGTAGTTATATATTTATTTTCCTCGCATATTGGTGTTACACTCCATCTAAGGCAGCCTTTTGAACTTAAAGAATTTGGATACAGTGGGAGGCCACCATTAGGGTTTTGAATTTAGCCAATGTATCTGCCATATATATGAATTTAATCCAGAGTTGTTCTATCTCTTTCATCTGTATCCATAGAAACTTGGGTTCACAATCTGCTTTGAGGGATTTCCTCTTACATCCTTATTCTATTTTTTTTTTTGACTGAGTTGGTTTTTGGTGAGGTTAACTGTAGCTGTATACCAATCACAGTATAGATTGCATGGTCACCTGTTTACATTTCCTCGTATGTGCAAGCTAGCAATGTCTAAATACCTAACCTGTTGGTTGAACTGGTAAGAAAACTGGTTTGGGCCAATCCAGAAAACTCAATAATAAAATAACTCGCTTAAAATCGGTGCCTAACAGTTCAACCATTTAACCTGGGGTGCAGTTCATTGGTTCACCATTTTTACTAAAATGTAGAAGTTATACATAGTTTTCATCTACTCCTCTTTTCAAAATATTTTTTATGTCTTGGGTTATTTTTTCTTTTAACACTAAACGTTTGTAAACTGATTGTTACTCTTTCAGTCTCCATGTTCTGTTTATTGCCGTTTAAATGATCGTTATGTTATCTCAGAATTTGAAAATAAAATTATACCATATTCTATCATTTTGTAGAAAAATCTAAATCGTGATGTTGTTTAATTACTAATTGAATATTAGCATGATCATATACGATACGGTTTTTGTAGTATTGACATCTTGAGTTAACAGCTGTCCAAGCAAGTTTGAGACAGTCACATGTTAGACCTGTAACTTTTCTGGATCAATAATGGTCCGTGTTTTTAAAGCATAGTATGCAAGTGATGTAATTTATATGAAACACGTGTATTATGATTACAAACTTCCATTTATGAGTTACTGTATTTAATCAACCCAATGTTACCATTTTCTTGACGAGAGCATTGATTTCCTTGTTACTATTGATTTGGTGTCTTACGAGAAACGGAAAAAGACATTTGGTATGGATGGTTTACATAAAATAAAGATCATCAAGCCATCATAAGTTTCTGAATTTGCTACGCTCAATCCAATTAGTTGTGTCTTGTGACTTGGACACTTGTTTACAGCTTGGGAATCTCCTGACACAAGACAAGAAAGTGTTCGGCAAAATGTTTGGCGCTGCCCCATATGCACATTTGATAACGAGGAATATATGTCTGCGTGTGATATATGTGGCGTTCTTCGCAACCCTCTGGTCAGAAGTTCTGATAACGGCCAATCCAGTACAGGTATGCATCTGCTTGTTTTTTTCATGCCATCATAAATGAATTTATATCTATTCTGTCCCATTACTTGCCATGGGTTGTCAACTTACTAATATTTGTGGAGCTGCGTACTTTTATCATACCTGTCTAATATATATGCACCAGCTTGTGCTTAATAATAACTTGAAAGTCAGGGAACTAGGACCTTTTTTTTAAGTAGGTTTCTTCTCCTCTCCTAGCGTCTTCATAGATTAGATTTTTTCAATGCAGTTGGTGGCATATGCACGAACTCTGGAGTATCGGTGATGGCAAAGTCTCTTTTTGCATCATTGCCATGTCGGTCACCCAAAGGGGCTGTTAACTTTCAACCACAGAAAGATGCTTCTTCAGCAGAAGAGGACAAATTCTCCTACTTGCACGGAAATAATCGAGGAAAATTCCATGATTTACATAAGGCCATTATCTCTGAAAAACAATACAAGGTTAACATAGGTTTGCACATGCTCTTAACATAGATGGCCATCTACGAGACATATATTCCTCATTAATGAAGGAATTTTTGTCAGACTAGTATATCCCTTCTTTCGTATGAAGTGATATCGAATAACTAATTTGCTTCAGTGACCCCTTGACCTTGCCTGTTTTCATTATTACAGCCCCTTTCAAGTTTGATATCCCATCTCCAGATGATGTGGTTTCTATGGGAATGCGATCATACAAAATAGGTTCCAAAGGTACTCTTTTGTCTCCATATGGAGTTCAAGGAACTTCATACCTGTTGAGTTCTTACAACGTCATTCTTTTGAGCGTCAGAAGTTGGCTTGGGAAAAAATATTTACAATTGCACTTCCGTTGGAACTTATTCGACTTCGATGTTGCATGTGTGCTTCTTGACCAAGTCTAGCCTTTTCTTGTTTTAGCGGTGTGGCCTTGCCTCTAAACCGGTCAAGTTTCTTAGTTTACGCTTACCCAAGATATATCATTGGAACACCTTCTAGTCTCCTTTGTTGGTATTTCCTTTTTTTTAGTAAGATAAAAAATAGAGGTAGCTGTGAGATAACCTCTAAGACAAGGTTTTTAAAGGCAGAGTTGGGCCTCGAGGCGTTTTCCCTTAATGAGGCGAGGTGTAAGCCCCAAGGCGGAACTATATATACACCAAAATATGTAATATATACTACAAAAATATATACACATTTATATACAATATATATTATACTAAATTACTAAGGGCACTGGTTCAGGGGTTCTTGATAGAAGAAAGAGCGAAACCGTGAAATAGGCTGAGAGGGTGTGCTCCCCTTGGAACTTGGTATATTTGACGCGATCAAGCATGTTTCTGGAAACATGGTTGCTTGGAGGAAAAGGAAGAGTCAAACCGCACTTTCTGATTGAGAGGAGAAAATACTAGCTTTTTGGGTTTTAAATTATTAAAAGTACACAGCGGGGCCACTGGGCTTTGACTTTTAGTTTTCTAAAATAAAAGAAGACAATTATACTATGAAGAGAAGTACTACTATTGCCATAAAGCTTATAGAAAAAGCCAAAAAGACCATTACCAAAGCAGATCCTCAGTACGCCTCGATACCGCCTCACCGAACCGCCTCACTGAACCAAGGCGTAAGCGTCGTCCAGGGTCCAAGAGGGACCGCCTCCGGTGCAGTTTTGGGCTACCTCGCCTCGAGAAGTATGCCTCAAACGATTTTTAAAACCATGCTCTAGGATGAAATACTGCTTCTTGTTTAAGATTGAGAGGTTTATGGTCATTGTTGCGATTGGTTTGATTGAATCATGGAAGAAAATATGCTTTCCAACTAAAGACACACACACGTGATGCATATTAACATGTAGATGTTTACTTGTATGTGTTTCATGAGTTGGAACATGTTCATTGTCAGATGATATCAACCATCCCAGCTCTATAATGTTGTTGCTTTGTCTGATTTGATTTTTGTTATACACAGAGAAATAATCTTAGCCAAGATTCGTTATTTTTCTTTATAACATCTGATATGCTCAATCTTTTTTCCAAATAGTTGCATTTGATTTGAAGAAACCGTCAACTTCTGATGCTTCTTCCAGCAAAGCTAAGGACAATGCCAACTTGAAGTCAAGTGCTAAATCTTCCAACATCTCAGCACCTTTGCTTTCAAAGGATAAATTTGAATATGTGGATGATGACAGTCATGTTCCCATATCTAAGACACAAACACATGGGCTTTCCAGTGACTTGAACAGTATAACCATGAGTGCCAAATCTGGGAATTCCAAAATCCGAAACCAGGGGAAAATTGCTCTCCGTTCACAGTATAAACCTGAGAAGTGGATGCTGCTTGACCAAACTGAAGATCAACTGAGTCAGCTAAATCTTGCTATTGTAAGTGTTCTACAATGTAGTTTTACAAAATGCTTTAGTTAAGTGAGATTTAATCTGCTGAGAACTGCGTTAGAGCTGATCATTTGCGGGTTTGGGCTGTCCCAAACCTATTTTTTTGTCCAACAGGCCTATTATAGCAAACCCAAGCCCTTTTTTACGTGCTTGAAAACTTGCCTTTACCCGCCCATAAACGGGCCAGGCTTGTCCACGAGCTAACGGACCTAAAAAAATCTTTTTATATTTTTCAGATCACAAGCTATTGAAATACATAACTTATATAATATCACAAGTTATGTAAAATAATTCAAAATACATAACAATTTTTCCAACTTAAAACTAAAAGTAAATACATAACAATGTACATGATTTAGAAAAAAAGAAAATTTTTAATTATAAAAGTTAATTATTATAGAAACATTATCGGGCCGGCGGGCCTGCCCCATTTTGTTGCATCGCCCGTGCCCGCCCATTAATTTTAACAAGTCAGTCCAGGCCCAACCATTTATTCGAGAATGGTAGTCCAAGCCCGCTTTTCTTGCGGGCCGGACAAGGTCTAGCGGGTCGTCTCGCCCATGAACAGGTCTAAACTGCGTAGAAGATGTGCCAAGCTAAGGTCATGCTGACAACTTCTATCTGATATTTGCAGGTTGGCCATGTGGATTCTGGAAAATCGACACTCTCAGGAAGGCTGCTACATCTTCTGGGGAAAATATCACAGAAACAAATGCACAAATATGAAAAGGAGGCTAAATTACAGGTATGGTTGGTTAGTGTGTTTACTAACGTTGCGTTTGGCATCTAGACTGACATGACATAACAGAATAGGGCAGACAGAACTAGACACGACAAAACAGATAAAATGACTGATTAACCCCTAACGAGTTGTTTATATCTTACATATATTTTGATTAATTTATGAATTATGATAAAATAAATATTTTTATAACAAAATATATCATTAGAAAGTTTTCTTCAAGATGATTAAAATGACACCAAAACAAATTTTTTATGTAGTTTCCAAATTTTATTTTATACCCTTTATTATTAATATTTAATAAATTACATAAATTAACCAAAATATAGAAACCGGATAAAAAATGATATTTTGATGACTGTAAAGTGAAAGTTTAAAGAGCATAAAATACAATAAATAATATTTTAAAAATAAATAAAAGGTAAAGAGGGAGGTGTATTTGATGTTTTAGAAGAGAATTATGTTTTATTTTTAAGGTTATATTGGTAAAATATAAGTATGTTCCACTTTGTTCCATGGGGTCGGGGTGGAACACGCCTGTTCCACTTTGATCTTGTCTGTTCCACATAAAAGTTCTGCCATACATGGAACAGTGATCCCTTTTCTGTTATGTCCTGTCCTGTCCAGTGTTCCAAACACACCCTAAAAAGTCCTGCCAAACGTGGAACAATGATCCTTGTTCTGTTCTATCCTGTCCAGTGTGCCAAACACACCCTTTGATGGATTTACGGTTCATATCTCATTTAAAATCAGGGGAAAGGTTCCTTTGCTTATGCATGGGCAATGGATGAGAGTGCCGAAGAACGAGAAAGGGGGATAACCATGACAGTGGGAGTGGCTTTTTTCAACTCCAGTAAATACCATGTTGTGGTGCTCGACTCTCCTGGGCATAAAGATTTCGTTCCAAACATGATCTCCGGGGCAACACAAGCAGATGCAGCAATTCTTGTTATAGATGCATCACTTGGTGCATTTGAAGCAGGCATTGATAGTGCTCGAGGTCAAACAAGGGAGCATGCACAGCTGATTAGAAGTTTTGGCGTTGACCAAATAATTGTGTCTGTTAACAAAATGGACGCCGTTGAATACTCAAAAGAACGTTTTGAGACTATCAAACTGCAACTTGGAGCATTTCTCCGGTCTTGTAACTTCAGAGATTCTTCTGTGTCATGGATTCCATTAAGTGCCATGGAAAACCAAAATTTGGTGGCACCGGCTTCTGATGCACGCTTGTTATCCTGGTTAGTTGTTTGGTTCTTTTAGTTCTTTTACAATGCTATGTTTCTGTTTGGTTTCATGTATATATCACTCCAAATAGTTTGGGATGAATGCAATGATCTAAGCAACATCCTTTTCAGAATTTGTAAATAACAGAGATTAAGGGGGCTTTTGGTTTGCAGAATGGAATTTGGTGGAATTGGAATTCGTCACTATGAAGTAATTGGAATGGAATTTGACGGAATTTGACCATGCATTTGGTTGGTAGGAACTGGACTGGGATCTCCCAAAATAATTGGAATCTCCATTAGTGCCATGGTGATACTGGTGGTTGGAAGTGGGGTGGCAGCTGTGATTAGCAGTGGTATTGGTGGTGGGTGGGTGCCCACTTCCCAACCCTCCTTATCCCCCAGTCACCATGCCTCTATTGTCATTGTCACAACACCACCCCCCGCCACCCCACCCATGTGGGCGTCAGGGGTGGAAGGTGGGTCAGTGGGCGTCAGGGGTGGAAGGTGGGTCAGTGGGCGTCAGGGGTGGGGGCGTGGCAGTGATAATAGTAGCATGGTAGTGGTGGGGCCAGGGGGTGGAATTCAATTCCTTCACTTATGCCAAGGAATGATGAATTCATTAATTTGTGGAATTCAAAGGAATTTAAAGGATCTATACATTTCAAGAAGCGAACCAAACAAAGAATTTGGAATTTGGTTAAAGGAATTTGCCATTTCAATTCCTTCGACTTCCGCGAACCAAATGGCCCCTTAGAGACTACATGTTCTAAATCAGGGCTAGTTGGTTTGCGTAAATCTAATTATCAGTTATTTGATTGTTATGTTTCAGGTACCGCGGGCCTAGTCTGTTGGAAGCTATAGATGCTCTTCAACCTCCTGCTAGAGAATACTCCAAGCCTCTACTAATGCCTATATGCGACGTTATTAAACTGCCATCTCAAGGGCAGGTATCTGCAATCGGGAAGTTAGAAGCTGGAGCTCTTCGTAATGGAAGCAAGGTACATGTCCAAAAATCTTTTTGGTTAGTAGTATTTCCACCATCCTAGAATAAATGCAACAAATTTCTATCTTGGTGTCCCAAACTAATGCAATATTTCTATTTTTTGTTGAAGTTTTCAACCCAAAATTACCTCTTTCTCTGTTGGTAATCATCACAAAAATGATGTCATTGGTTTTGACAGATGGGGTTATCCTATTTTGTCATTATTGAGTGGTGTTCGAGATATTTGACTAAGGGGCTGTTCCTGTATGGATAAAGTTGTCTGTGTGGATTAATCTTTCTGTATAGACTAGGAAGGTTTTTGTTTAGGAGGGTTTTTTCATAGATGGGGAGTGTGTTTTAAAATTGGAGGACAGGTTTAGAAAAAACTTGGGTTTCTGCATAAAGCTCCCCCATAAAACTTATTGAATAAGCCACTTTCTAGTTCCATTAAGCTCATAAAGCTGCTAACAAACAGGCCCTAATAGTCTATACTTCATTTAAATAATATTCCAAATCAAAGGTTGCATTTATTTTGGGACATAGGATCTTGTGGACAAGTGCAAGTTGTACAAACGGAATTGGAATGACATATTCCACAGACTCGATTCAATCGGCTTGTTTGGTTTGCAAAATGGGGGGAATTGAATTCCATTGAAATTAACAAATTTCTTTAGTTAAGGAATTGAACATCTCATTGTTTTAGGTGGCATTCGATTCTATTCCTTCAAAACTTTGTAAAAGGACAAAAATACCCCCGGATTAGTAATATTTTTTTGTTATTATTACTACTACTAGTATTAAGTAATAAATAATAATTTAAAATAATTCTACTATATATATTTATAAAACCAAGCATGAAATTACAAAATATCATTAAGGGTAAATTCTGTCATTTATCTTTATCTACATTAAAATTCAAAAGCTTCACATTGTGAACCAAACACGAAGTTCTAAACAATGGAATCGAATTCCATTTCATTCCCAGCCAACCAAACACGTGGTCGAACTTAGATTTATTCCATACCAAATTCCTCAAATTTCAATTCGTTTGACAAATTGCATTCCTTCAAGAAACGTTTTACAAACCAAATGTCACCTACGTTGGTAGTTTGGCCATTTGGGTGGGTACTTTTTATTGCAAATGACAACTGGAGTTTGTCTGTAACTGCATTGTTTCTTTTCTCACAGTTCCATCCCCTTTACTTATTTAAATGGTTCATTTACATGTGAATACCAATTGGATCAAACTCTTTTTAAGCCGTTGTTCTCCCTTAGTATTAAAAACATAATGAAGGAAAGCTGTTTTGCATTTTATCTCAACCTTCTGAATTCTTGTTCCAGTCTCTTAAATGCTAACAGCTAATGTTGCTATTCCATTTGTGGATTTATAGGTTCTCATTCTGCCTTCAGGAGAGTTTGGAACAGTGCGTTCTTTAGAACGTGATTCTCAGGCATGTGGCATCGCAAGAGCAGGAGACAATGTAGCGGTTAGTCTACAAGGTATCGATGTAAATCATGTGTTATCTGGTGGTGTGTTGTGTCACCCAGATTTCCCAGTGGCAGTCACAAACCATTTGGAGTTAAAGCTCCTTGTTTTGGATGTCCAAATGCCAATTCTGATCGGCTCTCAGGTAATGTTTTTATGCATATTCAGTCTTCTTTATTCGAAACTTCATCACAAGCCGGGGGCTTTCATGGAAAACTGCTCTACTCTTTGGGGGGTAGAGGTCAGATTTGCAAACATCTTAGGGGGTGTTTTCTTACAGCTAAATGAGCGTAATGGTCTCAATGGCTTATTCCCTCAGCCGCAAAGAGTGTTTCTTTACCTTTACGTTAATGGCTGTTTGGCTGGTTTTTTACTATGTCCTGTTTAGATAAAGTTGTCTGTGTGGCTTAATGTCTTTATAGATGGGGAAGGTTTTTGTTTGGAGGTATTTTTTCATAGATGGAAAGAGTGTTTTTTTATTGGGAGTGACAGGTTTGGAAAAAACTTGGCTTTCTGCTTAAAACTCCCCTTAGAAGCTTACTAAATAAGCCACTTTCTATATCATTAAGTCATTACCAAACAGTCATGTATAGCTGAGCGAATAAGCTGTGAGTCCCATTAAGCTCATTAAGCTGCTAACAGACAGCCCTTAATCGTTAATTCATTAAGCCAAAATGGCTATATGGAATAAGCTAGGACCCCTCATTTGTCCTCATTAAGCCACTCAAAATTAATACTAGAAATGCCCCGTAAATAATCCAACCCTCTCTCTTTGCCTCCTTCAAACCCATCGGTTTCTCATCCCTAAGACAAACAAATTTATTCAGATAGACAACCTAACCCATACAGGGCTTAATGGAAAAAAGGTGAACAGCCCCTTACCCTCCCCAGACCCCACCTCTAGGTGGGATATAGTGGGTTCGTTTGGTTTTAATCTTTTTTTGTTGTCGTGTGAGCTCTACATATTTTGACAATTATGTGTTGGAACTACTATATGAGCAGTTGGAGTTTCATATACACCATGCAAAGGAAGTAGCGAAGGTCGCAAAGATAGTGTCATTGTTGGATTCCAAAACGGGGAAGGTAACAAAGAAGGCCCCACGATGTCTATTAGCCAAGCAAAGTGCGATAGTTGAGGTTTGTTCAACCGCTCTTTTCCTTTTTATCTACCACAGAAAGTACTTCGTTCCATAAAACCGCTTATCACAAGTCGAGGGTCTTCAGGGAAATAACTATTTACTCTTTGGAGTATACGTCAAATCTGCATACATCCCACCCTTCCCAGACCCCACTTTTAGGTGGGATATACTGGGGTCGTTGAATTGACCTATTTGTCCTTTGTTATCGTTACCAAAAGTTAATGATGGTGATTTAAGCCTACTAAATTCTTTATTTGTCAGCTAAGATTAGCCTCTTTTAAGTTGCATTCTCTTCACATATGAATAGGTGGTGCTACAAGGGGAAGTTTGTGTGGATGAATTCTCTAATAGCAGAGCTCTTGGGAGGGCATTCCTAAGATCATCAGGGACAACGGTTGCCGTTGGTGTCGTAACCCGAGTTATAGTAGACTAGTAGAAGCGGTCCTCATAACCCGTTCTTTGGTAAACGAGCAGAACTACTTTTCATATCAAAATGGTATATGCAACTCTGCTTACATTTGGCCAATTTGATCTTAAGAACTTTGACTCGACTCGTAGTGATTTGCCTTTTGAAGACGATTCCTGTAACAATGCTGCGGAAACTTTTGTAGTCGATGTGTTGAGTGTACAATTTTGTATCAGTCAGGCAGTTCGAGTTCTTCCGTCTCTTTTAGTTTTTATAAATGAATTGTTTGATTCATTGGAGGCTGCAATTCTTGATCTTTTGATCCCCACATATGCTGCTAGGAGTCTTGATACATTTTCTGTTTATTGTACCTTTTTGGTTAACTGTAGGTGTCTGGGTCAGCTTGCGTGCCCTGGAAAACGACGAGGAAAAATTCCTTGCTTTGCAGGTTTCGATTTGTGGACCTGTGGGGAGTCTTTCTTAAAGGCCCAAACTTTATTGTCACTTTGTTGTTAGTTGAGCTAACCCTACAAGATTCTGTTTATTGTACTTGTTTGTTTGCGTGTATTTTTGTAGCAACTTGCTCATTTGTTTCATTTAGATTTCTATTGCAAGTCAAGGGTCTTCATGTAAACAACTTAAAGCAAAGTGTGCCTACATCCTACCCTGACTTATCTTTACGTGCGATTTACCGAGTCGTTTGGGTTAAATGTTGCTATGCGAAGCCATGCAGATCGAGCCAGAGACGATACTTATTCCTCTTCATGTTTTATGCTTTTAGACGAAGGATCGTGTGAGAATAGGAGTTAAGTTGAGAAGCGTAAGAAGGGATCTAGACCCTTGATCACTTTTAATCTCACCCTTTTCCATGGATTGTGCTTGATACAAGAATTGGTCCAGTACATCTCATCAGGGTTGATCAAAGGATAGAGATTTTCTTCTTACCCTTCTTATCATAACTTCCATTCTCATTGCAATCTAACCTTATGTTTTGATTCACTTTGTAGTATTAGAATCAGGGGTTGATTACTATTGGCTTATCGATTTTTATTGAACAAAATGACACTTATCTACCACCAAGATCCTCTTATTGCTCCATGATTCTAACCTTATAAACTACAGTAAACATTTATTCAATTTGTGTTGGTAAACTACCTCTTACAATTATACAA
This sequence comes from Cynara cardunculus var. scolymus, assembly GCF_001531365.2. Lineage (NCBI taxonomy): Eukaryota > Viridiplantae > Streptophyta > Magnoliopsida > Asterales > Asteraceae > Cynara > Cynara cardunculus. Next base: position 1,338,907 of record NC_037540.1, read on the forward strand.
AAGAATCAATTATTCTGGTTAAACACAATTGCTTTCGTATAACAATTAATTATTCATTAAAATAATAAAAATTTATTTATAATAATGTCAAATCTTATTTTATCTATGATTACAAAAAATAATTATATTAAATTTTTTAATTAAGAATTGAAAAAAAACAACTGTAAATACCAGTTAAAGGTAGGCAAACTGATTAATTAGTTGGTTCTATAATCAGTTCTTACCCTCATAACCCCTAACTAGTTCCGATTCGTATTAGTTTAGTTTTTAGGAGAAAATAACATGACTGTAATAATCGATTAGACTGATCTTTTAACTTGTCCAAAGTTTTTTAGTTTAAATTGTTTTTTGTCATATAATAACTATTTTTTATTTTTTTACAACATTATTATTAACATATTTTTTTAAATAAAATATGATTTTTTTTATTACAATCAAATATTACTGAAATTTATTTGATTATGAGTAGAAAAAGAGAATTAATTAAAATTGCCATTTTCAGCTTGTGGTTTCACCACTTAGTTATTTCTCTATTTAAATCACCAAAAATGTCACTAGGTCTGTAAGTGACAAGTCCGAAATTCATGCAGGGGTGAAAGTGTAAAAAAAGAAAGTTTCTGAAACAGACCTGCAATCTGTAAAATTGATAGGGGTACGAAATGGCACTTCCGCCACTTGTGGAAGTGTTGTGACTAATTTACAGTTTTGGTCCCTGCAATTATTGTTCTAGTTCAGAAACTTCTTATTTTTACATTTTAACCTCTTTGTAAATTACAGACATGTCATTTGCCGACCCGTGATTTTTTGATAATTTAGGAGAGAAATGATTAAGAGATCTGAAAATAGCTATTTTAATTAATATTAAAAAAACACCATTATCTTATCCGACCCTGTACCCGATCTTAGGCCCACATACCCGAGGGTGCACCATAGAGGCTATGTTCCAATAACACACGATAACCCCCTCTCGTCCTGTTCCCTCATTCCCAAACCCTCTCGCAAAACCCTTGTAATGAACAAATCCCCAAATTAGGGTTTCAAAAACCATATTCGGTCGATTCATATCGTTCTTATGTGATTGCATCTATTGTTACGTTTAATAATGTCGTCGTCGCTGTTTATGCATCGGTTCGGGAAAACCAAGAGTTTAACGAAGAAGTCTACAAAGAAGTATTTGGAAGTAGCGCTTTACAGGCGGCTCTTCAAAGATGGTGGTACAGAGGTTAGTGTTAGACAAAACTTGAACCTGTTTCTTAAATCCAGAAAGAAGGCTTACAAATGGGAGGTGGATCACACACTCAAAATCCTGCGCAATCGCAAGCGTTATGCTCCTGCTCTCAAGGTGTTTTTTTTTTCTTTCCATTTCAAGTTTATCTTTGTCTTTCTATGCTGTATGGTGTTACGATCTAGCATCTGAAGAACCTTGTAGGAAATGAGTGTCCTTAATTACGAGCTTTATTCGAGATAGCGATAGAACTAAGTTATGAGGGTAATATGAGTTGTCAGTAGATGAAATGCTTGCTTGCAAATGTTACCCAATGATTCCATGCAAGATAAGTTGTTTTGCTTCAGGATCTTCAATCTGTTCTGACCTACATTTGTATGGAAATTCAACACAATTTTATTGAGAATAGAAGAAAACAGGAATGTAACCAAAAGTTTGGGTCTGCATTCAAGAGACAACCTTCTCTCCCTTGACTCTCAATTTAACCCTAATCGAATTCAAATCAAGCATAACTACTAATGTCTAATTACAACTTACAACCCCTATCCCTTATATACAACTAAATAATTTAAAGCAACCTTATAATTTCGTAGTTCACTAATTAAACATAAATGCATTGGGCCGTTGTCCATATGTGGGATTAACAATACTTGCATCCCAAAATGTTGCCTTGTCTTATTTGTCGTCTACTAAGAGGATGTCTAAGGCACGAGAGGAACAACAGTGCCATGGAGCATGATTTTTCGTTGCTTTTGGAGCTAAACCTTTGGCCTTCCTATCATGTAATTCTGCTTTCTGCCATTTTTAATCTCCTGTGGGGATCCTGCTGTTGCTCATGGTGATATTTCCTCATTACATTCGGTGATTAATTTGGTGGCCTTGGTGGCAAATTCACAATCCTCTCTCTTTGAAAGTATCGTCTCGCTATCCCCTTGCGCAATCAGCGGTCTTCATATTTTCGAGACTTTGATTCTCTGTGCGAGATTTATCAATCCCTTGGTTCCTGCAGCCTCAACTCAGATATCACCTTCAAACCCTCTACAAAGTTTCTTGCCTTTGCCTCATCAGATGCTCCTCAGACTCGCTTTGCTAATAACTCAAATCTTTTCCAGTACTCCCTCACCGTACTTTCTTGACCGAGGACGAAAATTGCTCCACTAGTTAGCCTTCTTGTGAACCTTAAAAACATTGAAGAACTGGTTCTAAAAAATCCTGTCATGCGGCGAGCGGTTGATAACACTCAACCTGTTGATACCATGTTAAAACTTCCCCTTCTAAAAACAGTACCATGGCTTCGAGCCCTTCGTACTCTGTTAATCCATTAACTGTTTCAACTTGATTCGACCAACCTAACACATCGTCTCCTTGAAATTGGCATTTTTAGTTTCTGGACGCAATACCTGTCCTTGTAAGTGTTGTATTCGTTCCACACTTGGTTGCGAGGTGGTCACCACGTTCCCCCATACTTCTTGCTACAAATCAATGATCGCATGCCCGTGCATCCCTTAGATCTCCTCCCTTTGTGGTTTCCCTTGGTGGCAAATAGTGAGGCCATTCAAATGTTGGTATTTCCCCTTCCTCATACCCAGCCAAGTCGTTGGGTGTTGGCCCAAATTTTTATGAGATCCATTCCTTGACTTCCTCCCAAGCCCATCAGCCTCCCCTTCTGATTTAACCAAGGTCGTCCAGGAGGAGTGTAATGCCTCCATTTCAAAATTGAGCCTAGCTGGTGCTCTATTGTCTTGTCCAAAATCAGTTCCGATGTTGGTGTTATTAGCAAATCCAAAAAAAGCCCAAAGGCAGGCCAACGTCCTTTATTTGTTTATGATGTAGTGTTCCAAAAACAATAATAATAATGGATCACTATGATTACTGTGAGTCATTTGCCTGGTGGAGATCAGGAAACCACTGTGCCTACAATAAACCAAATTTACGAAGTTCCTTTTTAGTTCTGTTTTCAACTTTGAATTACTGTAAGTGAATCTGTTTCAAACTTGGAGCCATCAATGTCACCATTAAAAACTAAAGTAGTTCGGCCTTCTATTTCCCGCAAAAGGTAGTCATTTGAAATAGGGTTATAGTAGAAGGTAGCATTGATGTTTTAGGCCCATAGCAAGTCTCATAAACATCAGGAGTCATCTATTGGGGAGCTTGTTAATCATACTTTGATGTATTTTTTCACACAACCTTTTAACATTTACAGCTGTCCGAAACTATGGCTGAGAGGGGCATGAACAAGACCGTCAGTGATCAAGCTGTACATCTTGATCTTATTGCCAAAGCACGAGGGATAAGTGCTGCGGAGGCTTATTTCGTTGATCTCCCCGAACAATCAAAAAACCACTATACATACGGTGCTCTGCTAAACCATTACTGCAAGGAACTGATGACAGATAAAGCCGAGTCTATGTTTGAAAAGATGAAAGAATGGAACTTAAATTTAACCTCACTTCATTATAACAGCATTTTAACCCTATATGAAAAAACTGGTCAACCCGAAAGAATCCCAGAAATCATACGGGATATGAAGACAGCTGAGGTAAAACCTGATGTTTTCACCTACAACATCTGGATGAGGGTGGTTGCTGCCATGAATGACATTTCTGGGGTTGAACGGGTAATCGATGAGATAAAGAGAGATGAGGGAGTTTCTGAGGATTGGACAACTTATTCCAATTTGGCATCAATCTACGTCAATGCCGGTTTGACCAGCAAGGCAGAAAAGGCTCTGAAGGAATTAGAAAAGAAAAACACCTACAAGAATCTTTCTGCTTTTCAACATCTAATTACGTTATACGGGAAGACCGGTAATCTGGTAGAAGTCTATCGTGTATGGCGTTCTTTAAGGCTAGCTTTTCCCAAAACCGCAAATATTAGTTATTTAAACATGATACAGGTTTTGGTCAAATTGAATGATTTACCAGGGGCCGAAAAATGTTTCAGAGAATGGGTATCCGGGTGTTCATCATATGATATTCGGATCGCGAATGCCCTTATAGGAGCTTATGCCAAAGCCGGTTTATTCGAGAAAGCCGAAGAACTCAAGGAGCTATCAAGGAGGAGAGGTGCAAAGCCTAATGCTAAAACTTGGGAGATTTTCTTGAACTATCATTTAGAAAAAGGGGATATCGTATCGGCTGTCAATTGTATCGATAATGCCATTTCAACCGGCAGAGCGAACGGAGAAAAGTGGGTCCCGTCGTCTACAGTCGTTCAGAAATTTATGACGCATTTCGAGAGCAGCAAAGATGTTGATGCTGCAGAAGGTTTTGTTCAGATTCTGGAGAAGGTTGAAGATAATGTCGGTGTTGAGGTATTAGAATCTTTGATCAGGATTTATGCAGCGGCCGGGAAAACGACTCCAGTTGTGCGTCGTAGGGTCAAGATGGAGAACGTCGAATTGAGCAACGAAGGTAAAACTCTTCTCGAAACTATATCGACCACATGAGTTTTATTTTTTTAGCAACCCATCTCTTAATTTTAAAGAGATTTTATGCAATTTTGTTTCAAATGTAAGATTTGAACCTGTTTTAAGCTTATTCTTCACTGTTTGATGTCTTGGTTTGCATTTGGACCTTAAAAGTACCAATAATGGATCCTTGCATCCAATCAAAGACTGTTGTGATATGAATGTTTTAGCATAAAACCATTTACTTAGGTTTTAAATCGGTATAGGGAGGCTCAGGGGAAAACTCTAAAAAAATGAAAAACTGAGGAACACTTGGTGGTAACTGTTAATTCGGACAGTATACATGTACATACAAATAGTTGAAGTTGTTTCTTGGTTTATATGTACGTGCTTTTTTTTTTGAAGTATATAATATTTATATACGGCAAATAGAACAAATAAACTCACACACCCTCCTTACCTTTGGTGAGGTTTGAACCCTTGACCTCCTAGAAAGCCAATGACTCACATACCGCTATAAATTACTTTTATACACGTGCATGCCGTTTCGATGAGCGGTTATCAGAGTATTTCTCATTTTTTATGGTTTTCCCACGAACTTGAACCAAAAGTTGGTATTCTACTATGCTTATTTATTTACTTCACAAGGTTAGGCCATGAATCAGGAACCACATTTTTTATTTAATATTGTACAATGAATAACTTGATAAGGATTCATGACGAATTTTGTGACAGATCGGGGTCTAAACGAGATAAGCCAAGTGGAGTATTAGGTTATTCGGGCTCGAACTTGAAAAAATTATACTAGACTCGAGCTCGAATAACTTTTTCGATGTAGTCTCAAGCTCGAGCTCGAATATTTTTTGAGTTATCGAGCTTGAGCTTATTGCTTGTTTATGGGCTTGTACTCGCGATCGATTCACTCGTTTATTGGGTCAAAGATGATAATTTTTATACTTGTATTGTATTATTTATGAACATATGAACAAGTTTTACTCGAAAAAAGTATATGCTTGAATGGCTCGACGTGACTTAAAAAATAACAATAAACTATAAATCATGTGGACGAAAATAACAGATGAATTATAGATCACACTGATAAAAATCGTAATTTCAAAAATATAAAAACAAAAATAGCAATTTTCAACAAATCATAGGGATGAAATAGCTGTTTTTAAATATGACGAAGAGTAACACTTGAGATTTTTAGTTCGATTTTGTTGGATGTTATTAATTACTAGAAGGGTACTCGTACAATGTAGCTAGATGCATCTCGATTTTAATGTTTTGTTTTATTTTCTTTTTAGTCTCAATCGATGTTATAATATAATTTCATGTGGTTTTGAGAAAATGATAATATTTGTATTTTTGAATAAAATATAAATATGAAGATATCATAAAAAATTGAAAAAAATATTGATATTAATATCAAACTAACTATTTAAACTTTTTTTCCTTTTATGTGTATTTCTTTAATCCGTTTTTTATTTTTGGTTTAATAATATAATTTTTTTAAAGATAATAATCAAGTATTTTGTTAGAAGTCGATAAATTTTAATTATATTTTAGATTTTTTATAATTAAAATGAGATGTTTATCATCTATTTGATCATGTTTATCTACAGTTAGTTACACGAATTCAAACATGAAATTTTAATAAGTTGTACTTACGCACAATTTGCTTGTAATCCTGAATTTTAAGTAATATGCACCAATAAGCAGTACTTCATGCATAAAAATGGTTTTTAAGACTTTTTGTCAATTGTTTTATAATATAATATAGATTATTATATATTGGTAAGAAATGAATTTATTACGGACAATTTGGATTTTTTCCAGGTCCTCCGAAAAATATATAACTGCCCCAATTGTCGGCAACCCCACTTGTAATATCATAACAAGTTTCGTTATCTGCCGTCACGATCAAATCAGACATCGAACTTAGCTTAAGTTCCTTATCAACCACTCGCATGTTCCTAATATAACACGATTTCTTAAACCCTTCGAATGAGAAGTGTCCGCTTCCCATTTGGGTCGATGTGTGCGGTGATGTTTGATAACTGAAAACCTCTCCCCCAAACATAACCGTTGTTGCATGGTCTCCAAGGTCTGTGAATAAACTCGATGGCCAGTACCCGACCACATGAGGTCCCACCTTCAACCACCAGATCCCGTATCTTGGACTCTGCAAACATTAAGAACAGATGGAAATTGTAACCACGTTTAAATTAAATGACGAATTTCCAAAAGGATAAAAACGAACGTCAACAATCATTGTAGAAATTGGAACTTTTACAGTTTCCGTTTCAATATGATGACCAGAATATTAGATCTTTTGCAAATCACGAAAATTAACTTTTGTTGCAGTTCTAATACAAAGCGAGTACATTTTCAAGTTCACAGTGCATTAGAAAAGTTAAAAATTTACCTTCCAGATGAATATAATAAGGTCGATCTGTATATCATTATATGTTGATATTGGAACTATAGCAGCTCCAAGTGCGATCTTATTGGTTGTTTGGACGAACCCCGAACACAGCAAATTGTAGCATCCAGTTTTAAAGTACTCATCGTTCTGTAATTTTTTAGTTTCAAACTTTTAGTACGAGTATCTAAAAACAGATAGAATACCAATTAATAAAGAAATAAGAACTTACAGTCCAATAAATAAAAAATCTAGAAGAATAGTCTCCAAATACCGTCGGATTAACCTACAAAAAACGAGGTTATAAACTATTAATAATTAAAATATATATAAAAATTCAAAATTTTCCAAATAAAAAACCCTACATTTAATTATGTAATAATATGGTGAATATTGAGACTAATATAAAAAACTCCATTATCGAAAATTCAGATTAAAATAATTTAAAATTAATAATAAATTATATAATTGTACCGTCCAACCAGCTTCAATAGTGTTCGTTAAATGGTTTGGAATCCCATTAGTAGAAATCCAAACTTGTGAAACGCTAAAATCACTTGGATTAGAAACATTCAGAGACCAGATATTTAATGCTCCTTTTGCTCCGTAGTACTCCCCTCCGTATACGTGTCCTGTCGCATGCTACATATACGTATGTACACACACACACACACACACACACACACACACAATATCTATAAGCAAAATTCAAAAACCTATTTTTGAAGAGAATTACTCGAAAGAAAAGAAATTATGCACCTCATGGCCATTTTCGATTTGTTTTTGACTGATTGTGCTAAATTTCTTTCCAAATTTAGAAAGGCGAACGGATCTGGAAATGTCTTCTTCACTTGTTCTTCTGATTGGAATTGTTCCTTGAGGACATGACTCCCCCTTTGAACTCCATATTTGCTTCAATTCTGGTTCTATTTCTACAGTTTTTTGTTCACTTGTTGGCTCTTCTGGATCCTATTTAAAATATCATTTATTTATCCAACATAATATCCATGTACTTTGGTCAAAACTAGGTATAACATCGTCAACAGTTATTGCACGAATTTTCGTATGCATACATAAATTATACACATAGCCGAAGATCAAATAAGAAGACTAAATATCGTAAGAGAAGTAGGAATAAAATGTTAAAAGTAGAGTTCATATGTGAATCACTGAAAATCTATTCGAAAATGCATATGTGAACCATATGAATAATCTGTAGCATCAGTTCATATATGCATCTTCAAATAATTTTTTCTTCCAGATTTTTTTAATAGATTCATATACGAACATTACCTTCTCATCTTTTCCCGATATTTACCTTCTTATTTGAATCAATTCTCACACACACACACACACACACACATATATATATATATATATATATATATATGTGTGTGTGTGTGTGTGTGTGTGTGTCAAATGCATCAAATATACCACTGACACCGTTCTGTTTAACTCCGGACGATCAAAAGCTGGTTGAAGATGAAACAAAACACAATCTATGATATCACCATCTGGACTCTGATTCAACAACAAAAGCAACCAATTAATATAAACAATTAAAATGGAAAGATAAATAAAATAAATATTTTTTATATATTAAAAGTTACCTGAATTGACTTAACAAAAGGCTTGTTGATTTTCTTAAGATGAGTTTTAATCAACTTCGTCTTCTTTGATTCATTCTCTGGTGGAAAAGTTCGGTTGTCGTGATGCATCGAAAAACCCAGAGAAAACAACAACAACAACAACAATACATAAACCAAAATGATTTGACGAATATGATGACACGAAATAAACTCCATTACCAAACGTGTCGGTACAGGTTTTCTTTGTTTTACTATTATTTTTTATTTAATTTTTCTTTTTTTTTTAACAAAAACAACAAATTTCTAGATTACAAGGATTCAAATGAAACCCAAAAGAGGATGTAACAAGGCTTATGTCCAAGAAATTAGAAATGAAGGACTATAAATAGTGACTTTTTTTTTTAATTTTTAATTTTGATTTTTAATTCAAAAATGAAATTTTGAAGAATATAAAGAATTAAATGTTGGATTTTGACCAATAAATGCAAAAGTAATTAATAATCTTTCTTTTTAAAAGAATGATAAATTGAATGAAAAAATAACGCACTTTAACTTGATTCATATTTTGGATAACGTGCTTTTGAATCTTTCATTTTAGTACCTAACATGTAAAGTTTTAAACATTTAAGTATCCGGGTAACCAGTTGAAGACTAATTTTAGATATAAAAAGACTGTTTTTAGATTAAAAAAAATTCATGTCACTAAACACGTTAGCAGATAATACTGAGTTAGATATCATATCACTTGTCACATCAGCATAATAACCGGTTAATGCTTCAATCGGTTACCCGAGTACTTAAATGTTTAAAACTTTACATCTTAGATACTAAAATGAAAGTTTTGAAAGTACGTTACCCAAAATAAAAATCAAGTTAAAATACGTTATTTTTTCATGTAATTTACCTTTAAAAAAAGTCAAAAATTGAAATTTATCATCAAATGCTTTCTAGTTGTTTGTCTCAAGGCCTACATTAAATGTTAACATTTTAATTTCATTTTTTTTCCAAAAAGATATGTTTATTTTTTATTTTACTTTTAATTAAGAAATTAAGAAATTTATTCCTTTATTTATTATTTAAAATATATTTGTAAAATAGTTGAAAAATTAGTTAATAAAATAATCATATTTGGTAAAAATAATAATTGATAAACTAAAAAAAAGAAGAAAACAAGATGACAAAATAAATCTATTAATAAATTACTCAATTTTGAAAAAGGAAACATAGCAAATTATAACATTATCTATACTATATTGTAAAGCATTTGATAAAAACTTTTAAAAACCATTTTTTATGAACGAAGTACTGTATATTGATGCATATTACTTAAAATTCAAGATTATAAATAAATTATGTATAAGTACAACTTATTAAAGCTCCATGTTTGAATTCGTGTAATTAACAGTGGATAAACATAATCAAATAGAGAATAAACATCTCATTTTAAAATAAAAAATTCTAAAATATAATTAGGATAATTATCGAGTTCTAACAAAATAATTAATTATTATCTTTATAAGAAAATTATATTATTAAACCACATATACATTAC
>NC_037540.1:1351466-1365532 GCF_001531365.2 Cynara cardunculus var. scolymus
ATAATAATTAAATATTCTGTTAGAACTCAATGATTATCCTAATTTTATTTTAGATTTTTTATATTTAAAATAAGATGTTTATCCTGTATTTGATTGTGTTTATCTGCAGTTAGTTACACGAATTCAGATATGGGATGAAATCGGATAGGGATGAACGAGTTTAAGAGTTTTTAAGAGTTTAAGAGTTTTAAGAGTTTTTAAGAGTTTAAGAGTTTTAAGAGTTTAAGAGTTTTTAAGAGTTTTAGCCAAATGCTTTATAATATAGTATAGATAGTAATTAACAAAAACATCTCATCAGGTTTTCAAAAATGGAAAATAAAGATTTTAGATAAATTTTTGTTGTAACATATATCGCAAAATGGGGAAATATATATATATATATATATATATATATATATGAATTATTATACAATCCTTTACATTTATACAACCAATGCAACCCAATCTCAATCGTTCATTTAATTTGATGAATATGTGATTTCATAGAAGTTATGATTGTTTCTTGGTATAAAGTATTGATCATAATTAATAAACTATATTCATTTTCTATAAATATTCAAATCATAATAAATGAACTCTCATCATTTTCATAAATATCTCAATTTATTGGGTTACATTGGTTGTACAAATATGATGAGTTATATTTGAAACGAACTTTATGTGTGTGTGTGTGTATATATATATATATATATATATATAGAGAGAGAGAGAGAGAGAGAGAGAGAGAGAGAGAAAGCGAGAAGATGTTTCAAATGCAACCTATTACATTTGTACAACTAATGCAACCCAATCAATTGAGATATTGATGAAAATGATGAAAGTTCATTTATTATGATTTGAATATTCATGGAAGATAACTACAGTTCATTAATTATGATTAATACTTTATATTAGAAAAAAATTAAAACTTTTATGAAATCATTATTTTATTACAAATGTAAAGAGTTGCATAATAACTCATATATGACATGATATATATATATATATATATATATATATATATATAGAGAGAGAGAGAGAGAGAGAGAGAGATCTTTCAAAAAAACTACAAATTTAGAGAACTTTCCAAAAATGATTACCATAAAATAGACATTTTTTATTACTTCCCCACCAATAAGATTCATTGAGATTCAAGCGTTTATAAGCTAACTACCTAAACAAGGGTTTTTTTAATAAACCCAAAAAAAGCTACATTAAAACATCTTCAATAGGTTCTCTATTTATTTTTTCAAAATGGAGAATGAAAATTCAAAATCTCTAAAATAAATTTACATTCAACTCCAACAGCTTCTCTAGTTTGATGACCATAAAATTCCTTATATCATTAAAATACTTTATACATTTAATAAAATATTATTTATTTCTCTCAAACATTTACTGTTAAAGTTTCTCATTGGGCGGGTTGGTTAAAAAAACTTCATTCTTGCTATTTCTTACATGTAATATGTTTTTCTAGCTTCTTGCTAGTTATCTTTAAAATCTCTGATGTTCAAAAAAAATATTACAACGTATATTATCATACGTGATATGTACAAAAATTTACATAATAAATCATATGTTAAACGAAACTAATCTATTTACTATCTTTTTGAGAGAGATATATTATGAAGTTAAAAAGATTTGGTTGGTTGATTATTTCTTTTAAACTATTTACATTTTTGTTACAATAAAATTGGGTTTTTAGGATGGTTAAAATATCTAACCATCCTAATCAATTATTGTACACGACTTGTGTTTATAGGACTAAACAAAAAAAACGTCCTATCTAAAAGCATTTATAATAGGTGATTAGTTTAAAACAGGGACTGGAATTTATAGTAGGTGACAACCATAGGACCAAAAATGTAATTTACTCTAATTATTATATTATCTGATAAAAAAAATATGAATTTGTTAAGGACATTTTGGATTTTTTCCAGGCCCGCCAAAAAATATATAACTGCCCCAATTATCAGCAACCCCACTTATAACATCATAACAATTTTCGTTTTCTGCCGATACATTCACATTAGACGCAGGATTTAGCTTAAATTGTCCATCAACGACTTCCATGTTCCTGATATATGATGCTTTCCCGAACCCTTCCATTGAGAAGTGACCGCTTCCCATCTGGGTTGATGTGTGCGGACCCGATGTTTGAAAAGTGAACACCTCTCCTCCAAATGCAATCGACGTTGCATGTTCTTGAAGGTCTGTGAATAAACTTGTTGGCCAGTATCCGACCACATCAGATCCCATCTTTAACCACCAATTCCCATTTCTTGGACTCTGCAAACATTCATAACAGAAGAAAATCACAACCATTTTATATCATAACAATCTTTGTAAAATTTGAAACTTTGCAGTTCCCATTGAAGACGGATCATTTGCAAATGACGTATTGACAAATAATTTCAACTTAAAACAGTAAAAAAAGGTAGTTTCTAGAAGAAAACACAAATGTAATTTTTTGTTACGGTTCTTACAAGATGAAATGAGTACGCTTTCATGTTTTTTCTTCCCTTGAAAATTTCTTGTGTACCACGTTTCAACGGTTAAAAATTTACCTTCCAGATGAATAAGCTAATGTCGAACTGTGTGCCATTATATGTTGATACTGGATATATAGCAGCTCCAATTGCGATCTTACTGTTCGTTTGGACAAACCCTGGACACAACAAATTGTAGCATCCACTTCGGTACCCATCATTCTGTAAAAAATTTAGTTTCAAGCTTTTAATATCAGTATCTAAAAATGAACAGAATGTCGACTAACAAATAAAGAACTTACAGTCCAGTAAATGAAAAGTCTAGGAGAATGATCTCCGTATAGTGTAGGATTAACCTGCCACATAAAACGAGATTATAAACTATCAGTAATCATAAATATACAAAGTCAAATTCTTTAAAAGAAAAACCTACATCTAAAATTTATAACTAAATCTTTTTAAAATTAACTAGAAAGGTATTCGCGCAATACAACAAGATATATCTCGATTTCAATGTTTCATTTTATTTTTTTGGTCTCTGTCGATATTATAATACGGATTTATGTGGTTTTGAGCAAACACTAATGTTTTTCTTAATAAAATATAAATTTGAAGATATAATAAAAATTAAAAATATATAAAAGTTCTCATTTTTTTGGGTGTAATTTCTTTAATCCAATTTTTTTATTATAATTTAATTTAAGTTTAATGATGAAATAATTTATTTTTGATTTAATAACATATTATTTTATAAAGGTTATAACTAAGTTTTCCTATTAGAACTCAATAATTATCTAATTATATTTTTTGATTTTATATTAAAGACAAAAAATTTATCATATATTTGATTATGCTTATTTACAGTTAGTTACATGAATTCAAACATGGAGCTTAATAAGTTGTAGCTATGCACAATTTACTTGTAATCTTAAATTTTAAATAACATGCATCAATAAACCATACTTTATGTATAAAAGATGATTTTAAGAGTTTTTGTTAAATGCTTCATAATATAGTATAAATAGGGTAATAACATAGTGAACAAAAAATTAATATAAAAAACTCATTCTATCGATTCAACATTTTCAGTAAAGTTGAAAAAACTGAAATAACTGTACCGTCCAACCGGCTTCAATTGTGTTTTCGTCATGAAGTGGGATACCAGTAGTAGCAACCCAAACTTGTGAAACACTATGTTCTTCTCGATTAGAAACACTGGGATCCCATACATTGAATGCTGCTTTTGCTCCGTAATATTCGTCTCCTTCTACGTATCCCCTCGCGTGCTACATATATACATACAAATACAATTTGTACTATTAAACCCCTATTTTAAAGGGAATCACTCGAAAGAAAGAGAATGAATTAGTTACCTTATGGCCGTCATTGATGGAATTTTGATGAGTTTTTGTGCTTAATTTCTTTCCAAATTTTGAAACGGGATTCGATCTCAAAATGTCATATTCGCTTGTTCTTCTAATTGGAATTGTTCCATACGGGCATGATTCTCCTTTTGAACTCCATATCTGCTTCAATTCTGATTCTATTCCTTCCTTATGTTGTCCGTTGGATGGTTCTAGAGGATCCTATTTAAAGAATTCATTTATTCGACAAAATATCCATGTACTCGAGTCAACACTAAGTACAACATCACTAATCGTTGCACGAATTTTCATATATATATATATATATATATATAGGGTGGGGTTACAATGAGAATAAAAGTTAAGATGAGAAGCGTAAGAAATGATCACCACACTTGGATGCACATTAGAATGAGATGCACCAGATCAATCCCTGTATCAAGCAAGATTCATGGGTGGATTTGAGATTAAAGATGATCAAGGGTTCATATTTCTTCTTACGCTTCTCACCTTAACTTTTATTCTCACACGATCATTCGCCTATAGTTATATACATAAAATGTATCAAAACATACCGACGACAATATTGTTCTCAACTCAGGATGATCGAATGCGGGTTGAAGATGAGTCAAAACACAATCTATGATATCACCATCTGGGCTCTGATACAAAAAAATAAAAAAATGCCAATTAATTCAAACAAGTAAAACAGAAGCATAAATAAAACAAAAAACATTTTTATTAAAAACCTGAATTGACTTGACAAAAGGTCTGTTGATCTTCTTAAGACGAGATTTAATCAACTCCATCTTCTTCGATGCATTGTCCGATGGGAAAGTACGGTTATCTTGTTGGATCGAAAAACCCGGTAAAAGCAACAAGAAAAACATCACGTAAACCAAACTGATTGGAGGGATGCAGTGACAAAAAGTAAACTCCATCACCATACGTGTTTGTACGAGTTCTTTATGTTTAGGTTATTGTTGGTCAGGTACTCTATTTTTACTACAAAAACGAATTTCAATCACGTTTCAAATGTGAATCATCGAAGAATATTGAGAATTAAATGTTGGGTTTTGACAAATAAATGCAAATGTAATTAATAATTATTTTCTTTTATAAGAATGTCAACTATTTGACTTTTTTTATTAAATATAATTTTATCACTGAAAAAGTATATGAATATTTCTACAGTTAATTGTAAATTTGGTCCATATGGTTCACATAAATTAATAGTAAGGTTGTTAAAAAGTTAATGGATATCTGTGTGGTTTCATTTTTATAACAGGTATGGTTCTTTCTGATATCGTCATCAGTTAGAGTGTCGGTTAGTGAGAGGTAGTTTTGTCCATTAACCTTTTTCCCTCCTTCTGGCTTTAATTTTTATAACGGATTTGCTCCCTCCATCTACTTTCATTTGTATAACAAGTTTGCTCGTTCATTCTGATTTTATTCTTATGACGGATTTGGCCTCACCCCTTTAACCAGTAAAAACTTGGTGGAACAGTCATGATTTTTTCAATATAATAAGCAAAATAACTAAATAAATTGGCATTAATCAGGTATTAAATCTAACCAAATGAATATATAACCATTTTCGTTTGTGGGTTCGTTTAGTTATTTTGCCCTCTATACTTAGAAGATATATGTTAATGAAAATAGAAGGAGGGACTAAACTTGTTACAAAAATGAAAGTAGACAAAGGGACTAAACCCGTTATAAAATGAAAGTCGAGGGAGGGGAACGGTTAATGGACGAAACTATCCCCTCACTAACAACACTCTAACTGATGGCGTTATTAGAAGGGACCATATTCATTATAAAAATAAAATCATACAAGTGTCCTTTGTTAAAAAATCTTCTCAGGGACCTTACTTCTTAATTTGTGTAAACTATAGGGACCAAAATTGTATTTAACTCCTATTTATAATTAAAGATAAAAAATTATTATCATATATAAAGAAAAGAATTTATTACATTCATTAAATGACTTTTTTATTAAAAAAATATTTATATTTAATAATAAAATTTTTGGTTTTTTATAAAAAGAAAATTCATTAAAATGTTTGACTTTTTTTATGAAAGGAAAATTATTAATTACTTATATATTATATGTCAATACCCACATTTAATTCTTGATATTTGACTTTCTTATAAAAGGGAATTTTTTAATTACTTTTAATTTATCGGTCAATACCCAACATTTAATTCTTAATATTTTCTAAAATTCCATATTTTTATTTAAACCCAAAAATGTATAAAACCCATTGATATACTCATACTATTTATGTTTGTTACGTTATTTTTTTTGTACAAATTACAAGAAAAAGTAACGTACTTTAACTTGATTTCTAGTTTGGATAATGTACTTTTAAAATTTTTATTTTGGTATCTAAGATGTAAAGTTTATATATTTAAGTACTCGGGTAACCGGTTAATGCTTCAACCTGTTACCCGGATACTTAAATATTTAAAAATTTATATATAAGATACCAAAATGAAAGTTTTAAAAGTACGTTACCCAAAATAAAAATAATGTTAAAGTACGATATTTTTTCATTCAATTTGCCTTTTTTTAGAAACAAACATTACAACATCTTCTATTGGAACTTGTTTATTTTCTTTGGTTTTAAGCGTAAAATTAGAGAAAGTAAACAAGAAAAACAAAAATAAAGAAAACGCATAAAAATACGTACGATAATGAAGTTTACTCATTATCATCGTATTGCTCTAGTCAATTTTGTTTTCATATTGTTGTTTTCATTGGTTTTTTCTGTTAAGCAAGACAAGCAAACTTTTTCATTGGAAAATAGATCGAAGACAATGAAGGTGATAAAAGCTCATCTTAAGAAGATCAATAAACCTTTTGTCAAATCAATTCGAATAGCTTTTCAACAATAATATTTTTGTAATATTTATGTTTATATTTTGGTTGTTTAGATCAATTATCAAATTTTTGGTGTTGAATCAGAGTTCGAATCGATAGATTGTGTCTTGACTCATCTTCAATCCACTTTCGATCGTTCAAAGTTAAAAAGACGAGTTCCGTTGGTATATTTGATTCATTAGACAAATACATATACATGTGTGGCTGTGTATATGTATATGTATATGTATATGTATATGTATATGTATATGTATATGTATATGTATATGTATATGTATATGTATATGTATATGTATAGAAGAACGAATTAGAAGATGACATTTTGATACCCATTTCGATTTCAAATTTTGGAAAGAAGATTAGCACGCAAATCAATAAACATTCCTTTATCGATATGTACATTCGTTATGTTTCACCCATTTTCGATGGAAAAATATTTTTATTGATTACAACCTTGCTATTTCATCCGGAAGGAAATAATCGTAGATATGTTGGTCATTATTAGGAAGAACTACCATAAAAAGATTCCTCGTGTATCATCTATAGCAAAATTATGAACGGGAGCTAAATATGATCATAACCGTTCTTTTAACCATGTTCATTGGATCATCTTAATCAAACAGGTCTAGGGGCTATTTGGCAATTGCTAAATGATTTGGTGTAGAACGACTAAATGGTCAGAATGATTAAGAGGCTCTCATAATATAGTACAAAATAAAATATAATTGTTTGGTAATTGTGTACAATGAAATTAGGGCTTTTAATGGTTAAGGGAGATCCAAGATACAAAATCATTCAGAAGGTTTTAAAACCATTAAAAGACAGATTTTTTTTTTTGCCAAACAAGATTCACTTTTTAACGATTCAGATGTTGTCTCTTAATGAAACTATTAAGAGGTAAACAAACAGCCCCTAAATGGGTCTTTTTATTTCAAGGTTCCCGTTGTGGGCATTCACTGCCACTTACTCAGAAATCAAAACCGCCAAATTTCTTTCGAAACCGATTCTTCTACACCAATTAAGGTTTTCGAGATGAATCCAATTTTAGGATTTTCAAAATATAGATAAAGAGAAAGATGCAAACAGAGAAATCAGATCGTATAAGATTCGGGATTTTGTTCCATAAACTCGCTTCTTGGAGGTTTGATTTCTTCCTTTTTTACATAATTTTCGTTTAAAACGTTTAATTTGTTTTCGTAATTTAAAAGTTTGTTTCCTCGAACTTGATTTTGATTTGATCATATTTCATATTTTCTCCAACAAGGATCACGAGCCAGATCACTTGACGATGAACTTCGACCGCAAATATCTTGATATGATTTCTTTGCGTTTTCGATCTTTGCAATTTTTTATTGTGGATCAATAAAGAAATCATGTCGTTTTATCTCCAGATCATATCATTTCATATCGAAACCAGTATAAAGTGCATATATCACAAGTATTTTTAAGATAATTTCGTATAATCATTTTAATGTAATTTGCCGAAATTCATGATTATAGTCCCCAAGTAATTGGGGAACTAATTTTCTGCCTGTGCCCTCAACAACCAAAAAAAACCCTACAATCAATTAAAAATCGAAAAAAATCCTTCAAAATTGACAAAAAACTAAAAAAATCCCTCGAAATGGTGGAATTAGACTAAAGGTGCCCCCACTAGGCATAAATCTGGATCCGCCACTATACATGAGGTTGGGAGTTGTTGTTAATATTCATTTGAGATAAGATTTGAACCTGAAACCTCTTACATATGGAGTGCTAACCTCACCATCTCCTCTGTTTAACTTTTGTTATAAATTTGGATTCAAAGTATTTAAGGACACCCCTCAAAATCAAGCGGGTACACCTTCCTGACACTGAATTTTTTTCTTTTTGTAGTTATCGAGTGAGCAGGCTCACGGAAGCCCGTTAAGCCTTTAATAAGTCTACCCATTATGATGTGAGTTTGTTATGAGGAATAGGAAAAAAGAGGATATCATGGAGTGTATGAATATCTGTAGGTAATACAAACAAGATAAGAATCTGTTGTTTCAAATTTCTTTGTTTTGCTCTTGCCTACCAATCACGTGAAGCCACGTCATCAATAATTTATCGTTAAAGGCGTCATTGTATTGTCATTTTTTTTACTAAAACCGTTAGACTCTACTCTAGGATTGTTACAAATAAGACATTAATCTGTTAGAGACATTTTGGATTATTTCCAGGCCCTCCGAAATAGATATAGCTACCCCAGTTATCGGCATACCCACTTGTAACATCATAGCAATTTGGATTATCGACATCTAAATTCATTTTGGACACCCGATTTAGCTTATTTTCTCCATCAACCAGTTCTATACTCTTAATATACGATGCTTTCCCAAATCCTTCCTCTGCGAAGTGGCCGCTTCCCATTTGAGTCGATGTGTGTGAACCTGATATATGACCATTGTACACCTCTCCCCCAAACTCAATCAACCCTGCGTGTTCTCGAAGGTCTGTGAATAAAGTTGACGGCCAATACCCAACCACACTAGATCCCACCTTTAACCACCAATCTTTGGAGTTTGGATCCTACAAAAATCGACAAGAGATGGAAATCACAACCATGTTTAGATCATGGAAAAATATGAAGTACAAAAATATACATTAGCGATCCGATCACTAGAAAAACAGAAACTTCCAGTTATGTTTGGATAGAATTACCAATATACAGGGTGGTAATAATTTGAGAACACAGGTATTTGTGAGAAGTGTGAGATCCAACCATATCCGATATTTTAATGAGTATTTACAGTATTACTTACCATGTATACGTTTAATGTTTGAGACATAAAACACTCATGTCTTGGATCAGTAAGTTGTAACAGTATGAATTATCATGTTTGGGTTTAATGTTTGAAACATAAAACACATTAAGTAATCACAGTGTGAATTACCATATATGGATTCAACATGTGTCGCTGTGAGTGGATCTCATAGTTCTCACAAAATACATAGTTCTCCCATGAATAGCCTTACACACACACACACACGCACATATATATATATATATATATATATATAGAGAGAGAGAGAGAGAGAGAGAGAGAATCATGCGAGAATCTAACTAATTTACAAGAACGTGAGAAGGAATATGAGCTACATAATCTATTAATTTAAAAATCTAATTATATATTTTAGATTTATTTATTTTTTAATTTAATAAAGGGCAAATTGCATGAAAAAGTAACGTACTTTAATTTAATTCCTATTTTGGGTAATGTACTTTCAGAACTTTCATTTCAGTACCTAAGATGTAAAGTTTTAAACATTTAAGTACCCATGTAACCAGTTGAAGCATTAACCGGTTACCATGTTGATGTGACGAGTGATGTGGTATCCAACTCAGTATTATTTGTTATTCAACCCAATTTCATCCCATCACTTGACACATCAGCATGGTAACCAGTTAATGCTTCAACTGGTTATCCGGGTACTTAAATGTTTAAAATTTTACATCTTAGGTACCAAAATGGAAGTTTTGAAAATATGTTACTCAAAATAGGAATTAAGTTAAAGTACGTTATTTTTTCATGCAATTTGCTCTTTAATAAATTCATAATTGTTTTCTAAAGTTTTATATAACTTTTTTCCTAGATATACTTTGATTAAAAAAAATCAAAATTTTCATCAAATATCACATATGATATCTACAATTAATTCATAATCTTTTTCACAATTTTTTCTCTAAATTTTGGATCCATGTTAAAAATCACATGTGATAAACTTTGTTTAACATATGATCTTTATGATGTACTATATGAGTTTTTGTACATATAACATATAATAATATACTTATGAATATAAGTGATATGTTACAACATGTGATAATATTTATATCATAAAAAGATCTATAAATATAAATATACATAATCACATATGATTAAAAAAAATATCTACGATTATCACATATGATTAAAAAAATATCTATGATGATCACCTATGATTAACAAAAATATCTACGATTATCACTATGAAGGTTTAGTGTTGTTTATGTGGTTTCACGGGTTTGACGAAAACAAGAGAATACGAAAACGACTAAATCGCATATGTAAAATCACATGTGATTTTATACTAATGGTCAATAAAAGGATGTGGGGCAACATGGTCAGCGACCTTACGTCTCGACCAAAGTCACATGAATCATATGTGATTTTAGTGTAAAATCACATATGATTCGACTATTTTCTTACTTTTTTCTTCGGTTATTGTTCTTGTATGAACTTGACCCTTTTTAGAGGGTTTGCA
The DNA here is from genome assembly GCF_001531365.2 of Cynara cardunculus var. scolymus. Classification (NCBI taxonomy): domain Eukaryota; kingdom Viridiplantae; phylum Streptophyta; class Magnoliopsida; order Asterales; family Asteraceae; genus Cynara; species Cynara cardunculus. Next base: position 1,362,452 of record NC_037540.1, read on the forward strand.
AATGATTTGGACACACACTCTCTCTCTCTCTCTCTCTCTCTCTCTCTCTCTATATATATATATATATATATATATATATATATATCTTAACATTGACAAAAAAAATACATTAACTTTAGAGTAAACTAAGTGTACCTTCCAGATTAATATGTTGATTTCATATTGTTGATTATTATATGTTGATATTGGTTCTAAAGCAGCTCCAAGTGCGACCTTATCATTTGTTTGGACGAATCCCGAGCATAACAAATTGTAGCATCCGTTTCGGTAGTCATCACTCTGTATTTTTAGTTTAGAACTTCTAGAATTAGGATCTAAGAGACAAAAAAAGTACAGATTAACAAACAAATTAGAACTTACAGTCCAATAAATAAAAAGTCTAGGAGTACTGTTTCCATATATCTTTGGATATATCTGCCATTGAAACAAAATTATAAACCATTGACGAACATACCATGGTTGAAACATTGGTAATACTGCATATACATAAATAATTAATAATAAAGCAGATGAGAATACCTGCCAACCCGCTTCAATAGTATTCATACCATGATTTGAAACATCAGTAATAACCCAGACTTGTGAAAGGCTAAATTCAAGTTGATTCGCTACATATGGAGCCCATACATTTAATGTTGCGTTAATTCCATAGTATTCGCCTGTTACATACCCCATCGCATACTGCATATACATTAATAATTAAGTGTATATATATGTGGGGCATAATTGAATGAGAACCCTATATATTGTGATAACTATGAGAACTATTATCATAAGGTATTATTTACATGACTTTTTCCATCTAGGTCTGGAATTTAATATATTGATTAACATATATTTGTTTCATAGTCTATTTATATGTATTCAGTTGACAATGTGAAACTTTTAGCTGTATTTTTTGTTTCATAAATGCATAAAAATGTTCATATTGTGAAACAAATATATGTTAATCAATACATTAAATCCAAGTTATAGATGGAAAAAAATCACATGAAACTGGTTTCCAAGGTTATCACAATTTTATGAGTTCTCAACTGTAGAATCGTATATATATAAAGACATAATCATTTGTTAACCAAGTAAATAGTATTAACTTTGTCAACCTATCTGAGCCTTTCATTTTTCAAATCAACAGTTATGGTTCAGTGAGATGTTATAATCTGATAAAAAAATGTTACAAGTTAAATGATATTTAGATAAAGGGAATTTTTTGGAAGAAATTATTTTTATTTTTGGAAATTAATAAATTTTATTTTTGGAAGATAATCAATAATAATATTTCAATTATTTGTGTTCAAAGTAAACCAGAAAGTTCATAGGTTAAACTAGATATTAAAACAATAATTTTTGTTTTAAATATTCAAAGGTGAAACCAGATAATCAAAATTCAAAGGTGAAACCAGATAATCAAAATTCATAGGTAAAACCAGAAAATAAAACAATGATTTTTGTTTAAAGTTTATAGGTGAAAAAATTATTTTTGTTTAACAAAAAAGGAAAAAGCTATGATTAATAAAATTTATGCTATTTCTTTGGTTAACAAAAGAATAACACACACACACACACACACACACACACATATATATATATATATATATATATATATATATATATATATATATATATATATATAGATTTGGGATCATGTGAGACCAAAAGATTTTTCGTGAGATCCGTAAGACCAATTCTCAACCTTTAGATTAGATCTACAACACTACAATCTGAACATTCATAAACGCCACGAGAATTCTCAATAATCACAAAATTGCTACCGTGCAACTTTAGACCACTAAATCATTAGCTTATAAAGTTGATCAATAAATATAAATTGGTCTTACGGGTCTCACGAAAAACTTTTGGTCTCACGTGAACCCAACCCTATATATATATATATATATATATATATATATATATATATATATATATATATATATATATATATATATATATATATATATATATATAGAGAGAGAGAGAGAGAGAGAGTTCGTTTCAAATACAACCCATCGCATTTGTACAATCAATGCAACACAATAAATTGAGATATTTATATAAATAATGAGAGTTCATTTATTATGATTTGAATATTTATGGAAGATGAATATGACTAATTAATTATAATCAATATTTTATATTAGGAAACAATCAAAACTTCTATTAAATCATATATTCATCAAATTAAATGGACGGTTGAAATTGAGTTATATTGATTATACAAATATAAAGGGTTGTATAACAACTCATACCTATATATATATATATATATATATATATATATATATATATAGGGGCTTAATCAAATGAGAACTGATTAGTTTGTGGTAACTGTGAGATCCAATCTCAGCCAATCATTTTACTATATTAATTGTATTACCTTAATTAAGAAAAAGGGTGTATTAGTAATTTTAATATATATTTATATACACAAACCCTAGGCTCCTTTCACAGATGATATTTGAACTGCCTCCCTCATTCACCGACGACGACGATGGCGGAGGTTCTCATGGAGTATCGCCTAACCAAGATCTTCCCTTGTTRTAACTGCTTGTACCCTCTACCAAATTCTTGTTCATCTTCTTTCTCTCGGCTGTCAAAACAACCCAGAATAGCCTCTCGTCTGTTCGTAGTTTCTTCTATGTCGAGCCTCTTTGTTGCCGATTTATTCCACGCTGTTGGTTTCATTCTGTCTTCTCTCTGTTTTCTTAATAGAATATTGGAATATTGAAAGGGATGGATTGAGAATTTGAGATGGCCATTGGGGTTAGGGTTTCCAATCTTGACAGTATCATCGATATTACCACGGTTGATGAATTCTTAGATCACCAACCATCTTGTTGAAGTTGGTGAGCAAAGTCCTGTTCATCTTCAAGATCCAGTGCTCTAACACAATTAGTGCACACCATTTTGGATCATGACAGCATATCAGCAAAGAATACAAACAAAAGGAATGTTTTATATGTATTTTACATTGGGTGTCACAGTGCACATTGTATGTATACACAGGGTATCACAGGGTATCGCAATGTATCTCTTTCAATTAGATTATGGATTTGATTTTGTTTTTAAGGTTTGAGTTGGTAT
>NC_037540.1:1365572-1382820 GCF_001531365.2 Cynara cardunculus var. scolymus
ACAGTGATACCACAATGGGCATCACATTGTGTAACTTTGTGATTATTTGGTACTGGCCGGAATAATGTTCACCGGAGATCGGAGGTCGGAGGTAGGAGAGAGGAGTTTTTAAAAATACCTAAAATGCCCTCTAATTATAAATTTAACTTAAATTACCAAAATTATTAATTTCCTAATTTATCCGTTGATATGTGGTTGAGATTGGTTCTCACAGTTACCACAAACTAATCAGTTCTCCCTTGAATGGGCCCCTATATATATATATATATATATATATATATATATATATAATAAAGGGAATTATTTATAAAAAATATGTACCTCATGGCCTTTGTTGGCATAATCCGTTTTGATTGGTGAATTAAATTTCTTTCCAAATTTAGAAATGGGGTTGAATCTTAAAATGTCATCTTTTCTTGTTCTTCTGATTGGAATTGTTCCCGGGGTACATGATTCCCCTTTTGAACTCCATATCTGCTTCAATTCCGATTTCATTCCCGCTCTACCATGCCCATTTGACGGCTCTCGTGGTCTATTCTGTTTAAAATAATATTTATTTATTCAACAAATATCAATATTTTCCGGTCATAATTATGTAACTGTTACATGAATTTTCATATACATACACAAATTATATGTATATATTCACATATGAATATAAAAATGCATAAAACCTACCAATGGCACTGTACTATTTAACTCGGGAAGATCAAAAGCGGGTTGAGAATGAAATAAAACACAATCTATTATATCACCATCTGGGCTCTGTTTCAACAACAAAAAAGATTCAATTAATTCAAACAATTAAAATAAAAACGTAAATAAAACAATTTTGTATACTGATACTTACCTTAATCGATTTGACAAAAGGCTTGTTGATCTTCTTGAGATGAGCATTAACCAACTTCATCTCCTCCGATTCATCATTTGGTGGAATAATTTCGTCATCTTGACGGATCGGAAAAACCGGTGAAAGCAACAAGAAAAACGAGACAAAAATCAAAAAGATTGGACGGATAAAATGACGAGAAGTAAACTTCATCGTTGTACGTCTTTGTGTCGAGTTTTCCTCTATTTTCGGATTTATATGTTTCTGAAATATAATCCAAATGTTAGATTAAATAAAATGCAGGCGTAATTAATAATTTTTTCCTTCTACAAAAGTCAAAGATTTAGTTTTTATTATCAAATATTAATTTTTTATGAATATTTGGAATAAAATAAAAAACAAGTATACAGGGAAATTCTATGAAAATTATTTTTTTAATAATGAATAGCTGCATTTATTATTATTTTATATTTAAAAGGTAATAAGTTTTATATTTTATTCAATTAAATTAATTTTGTAGATCGACGGAATATTAATAATGATGGTCAATCCATTTATCGTTACTTAATTTAATATAATGCCATATTTGTATTATACTTAAATTCTAGTTATGTGGCATAACATAATTTCCAATTATCGTATATATTAATATCTATTAGAAAGGTACTTGTGTAATGTAGCGAGATACATCTCGATTTTAATGTTCTATTTTATTTTTTGTCTCTGTCGATGTTATAATACGGTTTTATGTGTTTTAAAAAAACAATAATGATTTTATTTTTGAATAAAATATAAATTTGAAAATATCATAAAATTTTGAGGAAAAAAATATCAATGTTAGAACTCAATGATTATTCTAATTATATTTATGATTTTTTATATTTAAAATGAGATGTTTATCTTGTATTTGATTATTTTTATCTACAGTTAATTACACGAATTCAGATATAAAGCTTTAATAAGTTGTACTTACGCACAATCTACTTGTAATCTTGAGTTTTAAGTAACGTGTATTAATAAACAGTACTTTATGCATAAAAAATGGTTTTTAAGAGTTTTCGTCAAATGCTTTATAATATTGTATAGATATATTTGGGTAAAAAATTGATTACTGACAACGAGTTGAGTTCACGTGAGATAAGACTGTTTTCGTGAGACACGATTTTAACACTTGAAACTTAGAAAATATTTTTTTTTAAATTAAATTAAATTCTATTTATTTTAATTTTCTTTTTCGAAGTAAGTTTTATTTTATTTTTAAAATATAAAAAAAATCATTCAGATCATTCAAAAGAAAATAAATTACTCAAAAAAAAATTACATGCCTTCATACCCTTTGACTTATTCATAATTTGACAATAATAACCTTTAAACTTGTTGTTTTTACAAATGTATATTAAGTTAAGATTTAAGTTAGGGACCGTTTACTAAGTTTGCTTGATAAGTGCTTATCGGATAAATTTCTTCATCGGATGAACATGGCAAGGGTCAAGAATCTTACTGGGTAAGAGCGATGAAAAAGATATAGAGTTTTACCCGGTAAGTGAAGATAACGACTTTTACCCAGGTAAGTACTTACCGCGTAAGCATTTGGGTAAACAACTCCTTAGTTTATGGATTAGACTGGTTTTTATGGTTTTCAATCTTTTAATGGTTCTCATTTGATTTAACTCCTATATATAAAACTAAATATCGTGAGAATATATGTATAGACGGTAAATGGTAGGTTTATATGTGAATCAATTAAAGAAAAAAAATCTGAAAAATATATATCTGATGATGCATATGTGAATCAACGTTGTAGATTATTATAGATTTTTTCAATGATTCACATTAAACCTTCATTTAACCATCTTTAACTTCTCACGATATTTAGTATTCTTACTTGAAATTTTAAAAACCTTGAAAGACAACACCAAATCTAACGAATCACACAAACGACAGTCTTAATCCATAATAAATGTCGTTTAGGGACCACTTGTATAAAAATATCAAACCACAGGGACAAAATCCGTAATTAATTCCTTTATGTATCAACTATCTTCTCAATATATATTCAATAAAATTATCCTTGCGTGCATTTGTCGATTAGATTATTAAAAGGGGTGGCTATTTTGTGGCTGTTACATATAAGAAATTAAGTCCTCAGGTACATGTTGGTTCATTTCCAGACCCTCCGAAGTATATATAATGACCCCAGTTATCTGCAAATCCAGTTGTAATATCATAACAGCTTCGTTTTTCTGCCAATAAGCTAAATTTTGACAAAGGATTTGTCTTATGTTTCCTATCGATCACTTCCAGGTTCCTAATATATGCTGCTTTCCCGAATCCTTCATTCGAGAAGTGGCCGCTTCCCATTTCTGCCGATGTGTGTGGACCTAGTAGACCATTATACACCTCTCCTCCAAACTCAACTAGCGTTGCCTTTTCTTGAAGGTTTGGAAACAAAGTTGCCGGCCAGTACCCCACTAAACTAGATCCCACCTTCAACCACCAATTCCCAGACTTCGGTTCCTGCAAAAATTAACAACACGTTGAAATATGGGTCATGTAGCGGATTTGGAATATTAAAAATCTACCTTCCAGATTAATAAACTGATGTCGAACTGTTGACCATTATATGTTGATATTGGATATATAGCAGCTCCAAGTGCGATCTTACTACTTGTTTGGACGAACCCCGAGCACAACAAATTGTAGCATCCACTTCGAGACCCATCCTTCTGCAATTTTTAGTTTTAAACATTTAGTTTTAATATATATATATATATATATATGTGTGTGTGTGTGTGTGTGTGTGTGTATGTGTGTATAAATAAATTAGAACTTACAGTCCAATAAATAAAAAGTCGAGGAGAATTGTCTTTACCTAACTTTGGACTAACCTGCCAAAACGACAATATTATAAACTATTAATAAGCTTAAACTGTATACACTGCTAATTCATATATAAATGGGTTTTTTAGAATAACTAATGTATTAAGATGAAGAATAATTAAATTAATATTAGAAAAAATCCATTCACTTAATTCAATAATTTATTCCAAATCCACATTAAACTAAATTCAAAACAAAAATAAGAAGGTGAGGATACCTGCCAACCGGCTGTAATAGTGTTTAGAATATCAGTTGGAACATCACTACTGATCGAAATATGTGAAAGACTAAATTCACTTGGATTCGAAACATTTGGAGCCCAGACATTTAATGTTGCTTTTGCTCCATAGAATTCGCCGAATCCATACCCAATCGCATGCTGCGCGCACACACACACATACATATATATATATATATATATATATATATATATACATATATATATATATTATAGTATTAGAATGCTGTTCTAAAAGGAATTGCCAAATAGAAGTTATGTACCTCATGACCATTGTAGATATTATTAGTCTTGATACTTGCACTATTGCTCTTTCCAAAATAAGAAACGGGAACGGATCTAAAAATTTCATATTCCCTAGTTCTTCTTATCGGGATTGTTCCATCTGGGCATGATTCCCCTTTTGAACTCCATTTTTGTTTCAGTTCCGATGCAATTCCTTTTTTACTCTGCTCATTTGATGGCTCTGTTGGTGGATCCTGTTTAAAATAATATACAGTTATTCAAGAAATATCCATATATTAAGGTCAAAAGTAAATACAACAATAACAATCATTGCGTGCATTTTCATATACATACATACATACATCATATGTCTGTCTGCGTGTGTGTATATATGTTTATGTAAAATACATCAAATATACCGATGACACTGTTGCTTTCAACTCAAGACGATCGAAAGCAGGTTGAAGATGAAACAAAACACAGTCTATTATATCACCATCTGGGCTCTGTTTTCAACAACGAAAAGTTTCAATTAATTTAAACAGTCAAAATAAAAACTCAAGTAAAACATATTTTTAACCGAGACTCACATGAATCGATTTGACAAAAGGTTTGTTGATCTTGTTAAGATGATCCTCAATCAACTTCTTCGATTCACTGCCTTGTGAGATTGAAAAAACTGGTGAAAACAAGAAAAACATTACATATATCAAAATGACTGGAAAATGACCAGAAGCAAACTCCATTATCGTAATTGTTTGAGCACGAATTCTCTAATTTTGTGATTAAAATCGAAACAAAAACAAGTATCAAGATCACAAGATATCAATATGGTTTGTATATTTTTATGGTTTAATCCAAGTGTGAAATTTTGGAGAATATTGAGAATTAAATGGTGGGTTGACCAATAAATGCAATAGTAATTAATAATCTTTTACCTTTTATAAAAAGTCAACTATTTTATTATCATCAAGTCAACTATAAAAAGTCAAAATTTGAAAATAAAATTATTTTAGTAAATGCATCTTCATTTTATTTTCAAATAAAAACTTGTAAAAAATACAATATTGTTTTAGTATATAATTTAATTTTTTTAAATGGAATAATTTAAAATAGTTGTTATTCAACCATCTGAAATCTTTTACAAAAACTAATAACAGAAACTTATTAATCAGATTTAAAGTTATGGATATAACCATCAGTATTGATCCTTTTTTCTTAGAAGGAGGAGATAAAGGTCAATTCTATAAAGCAAGAAAGCAAGGGGTTTGATGCCCATGGATTGTCTTATTATAGCTTTTTTGATTCGTCGGGTATGCCGAGAGAGGACAGTCTGTAGAAGCAACAGGTTGAGAGACCAAGAGAATGCTTATAAAAATCGAAAGATTTTGACGGGTTTTCAAAACGTTGTCTATTCATTTGGAGGAGTAATACAGTTACAAAAAACCCTTCAAACTTTCATTCTTAATGTTTATAAATAAGGTAAAATACGAACATTAGAAAAACAGTAAAAAAAATTACCAGGAGATCAAAAGTACAAGGGTGGTGCTTGATCGGTTAGAGTTTGGCTCTAAAGGTTAAAAGTACCAGGAGGTCTCAGCTTTAAATCCAAGAAGGACTAAAAATCCCCTTGTGGCCATGGAGGTTCAAATACGGTGACTCCGGACTATCTGCAAAGCAGGTGGTCGTCTTGGGATTAGTTGGCTCGCATAGTTGGTTGTATATCCAAGTTAATCAAAAAAAATTATACATCATTGATTTACAATTAACGTTTTAATATTTATATCATTGGAAAATTAAGATTTTGATAAATAAATAAAAAGCTCAAATAATTTAAAAGTATCTATTTTCCAGTTCTATCATTAATTATGAGATGGTAAATTCATTACTCCCTTAATTATTAAAGATAGTGGGTGGTGTCTGATTGCTTTGAGCATTGTCTCCAAAAGTCAAAAGTGTCTAGAGGTCACAAGTTCAAATCAAAAGAGAAATAAAAATCTCATTGTGGCCACGGAGATTCAAATGTGGTGACTCCGAGTACCCGCAAAGTAGGTGGTCATCCTAAGATTAGTTGGCTCACATAATAAATTGGATATTCGGGTTAATAAAAAAAAAATACTTTTACTAAACCTTTATTTTTTAATAAAGGAGTATACTTTCGGACTAAATTACATGAATATTTGTAATTTTATATATATATATATATATATATATATATATATATATATATATATATATATATATATATATATATATATATATATATATAAGGTTGGGTTCACGTGAGACCAAAGGTTTTTCGTGAGACCCATAAGACCAATTTATGTTCATTGATCAACTTTATAAGTTAAAGATCTAATGGTCTAAATTGCACGGTGGCAATTTTGTAACTATTGAGAAGTCTCATGGCGTTTGTGAATGTTCAGATCTGACGATTGTAGATCTAATCCAAGGGTTGAGAATTGGTCTTACAGGTCTCACGAAAAAGTCTATATATATATATATATATATATAATGAAATGTCATAAATAAGATTTTCATGTAAATAATTAAGTTTATTGCTATTTTGTATTTAAAGGTTGATGAGTATTGATTATTTTTCTAATTAAATCGATTTTGCACATCGAAGAAATATTGCTTGCATTAATTTTGTTAAATTAAGAGCATTTATAGTAATGAAACACTTCTGTTGTTATTGGTAAGTATAAAGGGACATTTACCTTATAAGATGAATGTGGTAAGGATAAAAAATCTTACTCGGTAATGGCGAGACAATGATCAAGAGTCTTACCCGGTAATTGAGAACGACGACTCTTACAACGGTAAGTGCTTACGGGGTAAATTGTTATATACAATATTGTTTTGGTGGACTAAAATCTTACACGGTAAATAAGTGGTAGTGTTAAATTTTACCGATAATTACTTATCGGGTAATATTTGGTAAACGACCTCTGAGTTAATTTATTTTTTAAAGTTATTGAAATGGTTGTCTCTAATTATGATGTACTAATATATATATATATATATATATATATATATATATTTCATAAAATGTTTATATTAATTAAATATCATTGTTGAAATTTTATTAACCAAATATTTGATTATTAGTTAGTAGATTTTTTTGGAAAACTATTAATATCTATACTATATTATAAAATATTTGATAAAAACTCTTAAAAACTATTTTTTTATTTATGAAGTACTGTTTATTGGTGCATATTACTTACAACTCAAGATTACAAGTAAATTCCGCTTAATTACAACTTATTAAAGCTTCATGTTTGAATTCGTGTAACTAACTACAGATAAACATAATCAAATAGAGAATAAGCATCACATTTTACATATAAAAAATCTAAAACATAATTAAGATAGTCATTGACTTATAACAAAATACTTAATTATTATTTTAAAAAATATATATTCTTAAATCAAAAAAATTAAAAAATTAATTAAATAGTTAGTTTCGTACTGATATCAATATCTTTTTTTCAATTTTTTATGATATATCCATATTGACATTTTATTCAAAAATAAAAATGTTAGTGATTTCTCAAAATCACATAAAACTGTATTATAACATCAACTTAGACAAAAAATAAAATAAATCGAAACATCAAAATCAAGATCTATATCTCAATGCATTGTGCGAGTACACTTCTAGTAATTATTAATTAGTATATTTTTAAAAATAGTATTAATAAAATGATTTAGTTATTAATTAGTATTTTCTGAAAAATTATGAATAAAACACTTTACTAAATATTTAATTATTAATCAAACAATTTTTAAGCTAACAACTATTGTTTGGTTTATTTTATGTATTCTGTAGTACACAAGCTTCAAAAAGACTTGAGATGTGGTGTGGTGACGAGGTCAAGTCTTACGCTTTACACGCTACGGCAAGAACACATAAGATGACAAATTTGTATGTCATATATAGAATTATATATATATATATATATATATATATTATCTAATCAGATAATCATATTAATAAATATACATTCATATTAGAAGAAGAAAATTATTATTATAAAAACAGGTTTTTGATTAAATATTTAAATAGAACTTATAAAGGTAATTTTACAACTTTATTTTGATGGTGAGTTCGTAACATTTATAAATTTGTGAAACTGTGAGTGATGTTATTAGTTAAATCTGTAAAATGTAAAATCTAAACTTAAAAGTGTAAAAACACAAAAAATAAAATATGATATCGTCAATAGGGTCTGAACAAATTTATTGTATTACATTTTTCCGTGATCTCAACATCATCAGTCTCGTTGCTTTACGAGATCTAGTCATACCACCTTATACACAAATATCCCCTTCTAGAAGACGTAAAATACGATATCGTCAATAGGGTCTGAACAAAGACAAGTTATATGTAACAAAAAGAACTTAAGAATTAAACCTAATTATCATTTCCAATTCTTCCAATTGACAAGATAACATTTTTCAAGTTGCACTGTGGACCTTTTAATTACTTGACGGACAAAATGCGTGAAATAGCAACCTACTTTTAATCACAAATTATGGAACATCTTTAATTTCCTCTGGGGTTTGTTCTTTATTTTCTAATCACAGTCGTTGGACCATTTCATCTTATAATCATAGAATAAAAGTAAATTAATCAACTGAATACAGTTAGTATAACAGATCAATTTCAAAGTAAAATGCATTTTAATGATGAATTGGATTATTAAACACTATCAACCTAATGAATGTGATATATGTAAGAAGTATGGATAAGTTGTATCAAATGACTGATGACGAAAAAAAAATTATGAGTAGAGAAATAACATATTTAAAGTTAAAAGAATTTTTTAATGTACCAAAGTATCAACCTGACCAACCCGACTAACCGATCAACTCGTACGGTTTGGGTTGGTTGGGTTGGGTTAAGATTTTTCAAACCGCAAACATTGGATTAAATTGTTCAAATGTCTTCAACCCAATCAATCTAACCCATGAACACCCCTAAATTCGAGTAATGGTTAAGCCAATAACCCAACATGGTTTTGAATAATCCCACAAATTAAATTTAGTGACAACCCATGATTTAGTGGAAGCTCTTTTCCCTTTTTGACAAGTTTGATGTTTCCCTCAATACCAAATCTACACCAAGAACCAACATAAAAAGTATTGTAATCGATGTTAAAGTCCAGATCGATCTTAATTTTCAGAAAACAAAATCTCCATGTATAAAAGTCGAGGTGAATTTGGAACCATTATGAAGCAGTCTCAACAGCTACTAAAGACCATACGGTCGTTTAAAATTCAATATATTAGGAAATGATAGAAATATACTGGTTCACAACTTGGCAAAATGATTTCAGTTTTTTCCTCCCGAACTATTGTTGTGGCTCCTTCTGATTGGCTTGTTGAGAATCTAAACGCTATTTATACTTCAATTGATCATTAATAAAAATACGGTTTCGGAAGAAAAAAAAATCGAACTCAAACCATTGTTGGACTAAGAAAACACATAGATTGGTTATCAACTTGATTATTGTTTAAGGTTATGATTCAGTGGAATATGATAGTGTTTTTGAATTGATTGACTGATTTTTAACTCAGTGAGTGATGGTATAATTAATGAAGGGGAAGGTTAATTGCACCCGTATCATTTATTAATTGTAGGGGTGAACATAGGCGGGTACCCGCCTTTTTTGACAGGAACCGGAACCGGAACCGGCGGTTCTTGAGATATTGGAACCGGAACCGGAACCGGTTAGAGCGGTTCTTGAATTTTTGGAACCGGAACCGGAACCGCCGGGAACCGGYTCCRGKTYYGGGTACCCGCTTCCTAAAATATTAAAATTTTGTTATTTAGAAATAAAAAATAAAACATTACCAAAACACTAAATTAAATAAACAATAATACAAATTATACGGAATAATGGTTACAAATATTGTTTAACGATTATAAACCATAATAGACTAATAGAAAATGTTCAAAGTTTAACGATTACATACTATAATTGTAAATGTTCAAAACTTAACGATTACATACTATGAAGTGTAGTTTAGTAGAACTAGAAAGTTGATGAAGAATGAAGATGACTACGTCCTTTGAAGATATAACATAATATACATTTGGTATTAAAAAAAATTAATTATTTTTTTATTGAAAAACACTGGATACCCGCCGGTTCCGGTTCAGGGTACCCGCTGGTTCCGGGTACCCGGTCCTGGAACCGGTCCTGGCGGGTACCCGGCGGGTAACGGTTCCGAAAAATTGAGAACCGGAACCGTTCTCAATCGGTTCCCTATTTTCGGAACCGGAACCACTCATATCAGTTCAGGTTCCGGAACCGGCGGTTCCAAGGCGGTTCCGGTTCCGCAAACGGGTACCCGGTTCCGCTGCTCACCCCTAATTAATTGTACCTCTTTACACTCTGTGTAATTATTTTCTTTTTTATATTGATTTTTTTTATTAACCTGGATATCCAACCCGTTATGCGAGCCGATTAATCTTAGAACGACAACCTGCTTTGCAGATAGCCCAGAGTCAACGCATTTGAACCTTCGTGGCCACAAAGGGATTTTTATTTCTCTTTGGATTTGAACCTGAGACCTCCTGATACTTTTGACCTTTGGAGCCAAGCTCAAACCAATCAGACAACCCCCTTGTGGTTTATATTGATTTTCTTTTAGTTATGTTATTTAATCATAAATAGATTATTATTAAAAACATCATTGTTTATTCTGTAAATAAATTAATAATTAAAAAAATATTGTTTTTATAATAATTTCTATAAAAAAAATTATATGATTTCCTTTCTTTTTAACTTTTTTTAAAAATGTTATTTTTTCTAATAATTATTTTAAGAAAAAATATATTTTTTTCTTGTTTTTATGATAATGATTCTTAAAAACGTATTTTTTTTTTAAATTACCAAACTACATATTAAATTTAATATAATAATGTCATAGATAATTGCGTATTATAAAAAGATTTATTGAGCAAGCATCTGGACAGACTAAAAACAGGGAAAACTGTGACCTGGAAATTGTTTTCTCACCTATTTGATCTATGAGGCAAATAAACCACGATATGCAGCATTTTTTGGGTTAAAATGATGCAAATAACTAATTTTTAAAAAATTCAATGATTTATTAATTAAAAAATATATGCAAGGATGAAATTTTTTTGTAAGTAAATATGACTTTATGAGTTGCACGATATTGATTATTTTATTTATAATTTATTATTTGTGTCATTTTAAAAATATTAAAATAACCCAAGAAATTTGAAATACTATCTTTTGTAAAAATGATTACGTTTTTGAAGTAATTTTATAAATATCTCATTCATTTTTCAAATTATTATGTTTTTAGCGTCGTTTCGGGTCTAATATTGCAATTAGTCAAAAAAACATTAATATGAGTTGAGATGGAAACTCAACTGATTTATATTAATTTACATAAAATATCATCTGAATAGCCAACATTGTGACCGCAAATGATGTATATCTAAATATTAAAGATATGTCATAGAATGTTTTTTACGGACGATGCTATGCAAAAATGATATGTAATTATTGATTGATTTTACGTTTAGGAATACTTGAAAAACAATTTTATATAAAGTATTAGTATTTTTTGAATTCAATGTTATTTTTAATGATAAAACAATATATAAAAGAATTTTTTCGTATCTATCGAGGGGCATTTTTACATCTTGTTTAGGGGCTGTTTGGCGGTTGCTGAATGGTTTGGTGCAGAATGGTTAAGTGGTCAGAATGGTTAAAAGGGCCAGAATGGTTAATAGTTGAATGAAATAATGTTGTTTGGTAACAATTATCTGAATGACAACAAATTACCATTTTAACCGTGTGTATAAACAAAATTTCTACAAGATCAGTTTAGGCAGAACCCTTTCGATTTCTAATGAAGGTCCATTGAACTAGCAATGTTCCTCTGTTTCTTCTCATAACCCTTTTCGATTTCTAAGTCAAGTTGAAGGTAAACAACATTCTATCTTAGGTAGATATGGAAATTTTGGATTGGTGACCTCATCCCTGTTAATCATGTTCGATCTATCAAAATTGTGATAAAGAAGAAAGGGTTCCATCACCACAAATCAACAATCCCATTTTTGAACTGTAATAATGAAGAATGGAGACGGTAGAGGTGACCGACAAAGCTGTGGAAGGCGGTGGAGGCGACCATTGAAGCTGATGGAGACGGTAGAGGTGACCGTCAAAACTGATGGAGGCGACCGGAGATGGCGACCGTCGAAGCTGATGGAGACGGTGGAGGCGACCATCGAAGCTGATGGAGACGGTGGAGGCGACCGTCGAAACTGATGGAGGCTACCGGAGATGGCGACCGTCGAAGCTGATGGAGACGGTGGAGGCGACCATCGAAGCTGATGGAGACGATGGATGTAACCGTCGAAACTGATGGAGGCTACAGGAGATGGCGACGAGTTCTCGTGCAATGACTGGAAGAGAAGGGGTGTGGAAGGGTAAAGATGGAAGAAATGCAATCTGAATGGTTGAGTGAAGCCCCAGACACAAAATGGTTAAGAGGTTATTGTAACCATTAAGAGGCTTATTTGTTTTGCCAAACAATCCTTACCTCTTACCGATTAAGAGGTAGGCTCTTAATGTCACCATTAAGAGCCAAACAAACAGCCCCTTAGTGTCATAATTGTCAAGGAAAAGAACTGATCATACCCCCCATGCAATTTATATAAGAATAATTTATTTTTTGACAAAATAGTAGATATGAAATTTACCTGATACATACATATATATATATATATATATATATATATATAGAGAGAGGTTGGTTATTATGCAATCATTTACATTTGTACAACCACTATAACTTAATCTCAACCGTCTATTTAATTTGATGAATATGTGATTTCATAGAAGTTTTGATTGTTTTCTAATAAAAAGAATTGATCATAATTAATGAACCATATTCATCTTTCTTAAATATTCAAATCATAATAAATAAACTCTCATCATTTCTATAAATATCTCAATTAATTAGGTTGCATTGGTTGTACAAATGAACATGGTTGCATTTGAAATATACCCTATATATATATATATATATATATATATATATATATATATATATAATTTTCTTATTAACCTGGATATCCAACCCGTTATGCGAACCGACTAATCCCAGGACAACCACCTGCTTTGCAGATAGCACGGAGTCACCGCACTTGAATCTCCGTGGCCACAGGGGATTTTTATTCCTCCTTGAATTTGAACCTGAAACCTCCAGGTACTTTTGACATTTGAAGTCAAGCTCAAATCAATCAGGAACCACTCTTGTGGTTCGGGTACATATATTTTAATAAACCTTAAAAATAAAAACCATAATTT
This sequence comes from Cynara cardunculus var. scolymus, assembly GCF_001531365.2. Classification (NCBI taxonomy): domain Eukaryota; kingdom Viridiplantae; phylum Streptophyta; class Magnoliopsida; order Asterales; family Asteraceae; genus Cynara; species Cynara cardunculus. The sequence continues at coordinate 1,379,110 of NC_037540.1, forward strand.
ACTTTATATAAAATAATAATATATTTTAGTTTATTAAAATATAATATCATTGATGATTAGATTATAAATGCTTATGGAAAAGGAGTGGTTGAAATGAATTTAGTAAATATAATAATGAGGGTTGGTAATGGGCTTGAAAAGATATGCACTTCCTTTTGCATGTTTTGTAACATTAATAGTTGATAGAAATGGCAACGGGGTGGGGATGAGGCGGATTTTGTAATTTGCGGTTCGGGTCCTGATCCTCGGTGAGTATAGGGGTTAACATCCCGTCTCTCGTTAAACCCTGGTCAAACTCTATGAAAAATATCCGTTAGTTTTGGTTTACTGGGGATCCTCGGCCCCAACCCTAGTTTGAGTAACAGCTCCCGGCTCCGGTTTGAGTCTATTGGGGATCCTCGGCCCCGTTTTAGCGGAGAATCCCTGTTCTCATTCTGATCGGGTGAGCCGGGTTGTCCAGTGAATCGGGATAAATCATCATCCTTAATAGTTGACATGTTTTGGACTCTTTTTATATTTATGTATTAATATAAAAAAAAGTATGAAATGGGGATAAAAGACGAAATCTTATTTTCATGATTTAAGAAGTTGAGGAAAATGATGCTCGTTTATGGGCTCCAACTCCCGATCGATTAACTCGTTTTATAAGCTCGATATTTTATTGTATGATTTATCAACATGTGAGCATGCTTGGCTCGAAAAAATGTTTGCTCGAATGGCTTGGCTCGACTCGAAAAGTTTAATCTAGTTCTCAAACGAGCTGAGTCAAACTTAAACGAGTTTTACTTTGTGTTTGAGATCCACGAGATGAACAAACTCGAATAGCTCGTTAAACACTCGGCTCGGTGTACACCCCTTAATTAGGAGTAATTTAGGACTAAAATACTATGTAGATTTTGAGTTGTAGGTTTCCTTTACATTCTTGTAAGGCTTTTTTAGAACATGTGAGGCGTTTGTAGTCCAACGGTTAGGATAATTGCCTTCCAACGGCAAACGCATTTCTTTTTTCCAAATTTTTAATTATTTTCTAAACAAAATCAAATATTAAATAAATTGCATTTGATTTTAATTACATCAAATGTGAAAATGAAAGATGTCATTTTTATAGATATAGTCTTTAAAAATATGTCATTTATAATGAAAGGTTGAATAATTTTGTAATTTAAATAATTTTTTAAAGGGTTTTAATTTCATTTCTTTCCCTTAAAAAATAGTTTCGAGACCAAAAGGGCTTTTGGTCTAGCGGTATGTGAGTCTTTGGGCTTTTAGGATGTCAAAGGTGCAAATCTCATCATATGTGAGGAGGGTGTGTAAATTTATTTGTTTTATTTGTCGTATATAAATATTATATACTTCAAAAAGAAAAGAAAAAAAGTTTCGAGAACACAACATAAGGAGACGTTTACATACGTTTACCGGGTGGAGGTTACCAGCAAGAGTGACCACACTCACTTACCTTATCGGTAAAAGAATTTGCCATCGTTTACCCTATCAACACTTACCAAGTACAAGTCTTCTCACTCACTTACCAGGTAAGATTCACAATTGTCTCTTACTGAGTAAGATATTTTTCTGGAAGGGTGTTCCAAGACTAATCCCGACAAATTACGATTGCAAAACATAAGCCATGATAAACTCATACCACAATTTTGTGGACATTTGGAATTATTATCGGGTATGATTCTCGGTACTTGTTGTATTCATTTGATAAACGGTATAGTAATCGTTTATCTGGTAGACGTTTGGTAAAAAGGTCACACACCGAAGGAAGTATTATATATGAGAACACTTCATTTGAATGCAAGTATCATCGATCACAAAAATGGCAGAAGAACGTGTGCAGCTCCTATTTGTACATTCCCTCACGTTAATGGTACTACTGAGTTGCTATCGTCATGTGAACGCCACGGAATCCCCACCATACACCGTCGTACTCTCGGCGCCAGATCTCGAAATCAGACTGTACCGTGACTCATCCTGGATATCGGCCGCCGTCGCCGGCGGCACCTCCTTCAACAAATCAACTCACGACGGCTTTCACAGGTCCGATTTCCCTCTCTCATTCTCCCGCCATAAATTTCAAAACAAAATCACACAAATCCAAATCGTTTTTCTTTAAATCTCGTCTCAGATTGTATCAATACGTTCATGGCGGAAACGAATACAACACCAGATTCAAAATCACAACTCCGACGGTCACCACCGTCACCGCCGCCGCATCGAACGGTTCTTCAGATTATCTGGTGAGCATGTATGTAGCATCAATTTCAAGTCCTCCAATGGCTTCACCTCAACTGAATTTGCACATTTCCAATTGGAAAAACCATTGCGTAGCTGTTAGAAGATTTTCAGGTTTTGCTGGAGATGATAATATCTATAAAGAGAGATCGTTACTTTCGTTTAGCTTGGCTAAATCTTTGATTCTCAACGGGAAAAACGTTTCGATCTCGGATGATAAAAGCTCGTATTCCATTGCGCAATACAACGCATCGTCGCATCTCAGTGGACGTGTAAACGAAGCGTGGATCAACGTTATTCCCTGCCCAGTTCTACATTGAGTGTAGGAAGATATGATGCATGTGTTGTGTAATTTAAATAAGGCTGTTTCTTTGGCGTAAAATTAATTTTGTTTGTGTAATTTAAACAGGGCAAATTGCATGAAAAAATAATTTAATTTGATTTTTATTTTGGTTAACGTATTTTTAGAACTTTTATTTTGGTACGTAAAATGTAAAGTTTTAAACATTTAAGTACTCGGATAACTGGTTGAAGCATAAACCAGTTACCATGCTGATGTGGCGAGTGATTTGACTTACCTTTTGAATTTAAAATTCAATAAATTTATATATTAAGTTGGATACCACATTATTCGTCACATCAGATGGTAACCGGTTAATGTTTTAGCCGGTTTTTCGGATACTTAAATGTTTAAAACTTTACATCTTAAGTATCGAAATGAAAGTCTTAAAAGTACGTTACTCAAAAATAGGAATCAAGTTAAAGTACGTTACTTTTTCATACAATTTGCGATTTAAATAAAGTTGTTTAAAAGATCTAAATGGATAGTGTGTTATATCAAATTTGATGTGTTATAGTTCGTTACATTGTAACACACCAAATTTGGTGTTGGTAGATTTCATCCCTGTGGTTTTGAAATTTTAGTTTTCATCCCTATGATTTGTAATTTATTTTTATTTTTATTTTTGTCTTGAGGCTAACTTCTATTTACAAATATAAAGGATTAAAAAAGAAATGAATTGTAAACCATAAAGATGAAAAATAATAAAATTTAAATTTTAATGATGAAAATAATAATGAATTATAAATTGTAATTTCAAAATCATATAGAAATTTTCAATAAACCAACCAAAAAAAAAATGAAATTTACTCGATTTAAATTTTAGAATTTCTGATCCAAACCAACTTTTATTAAATATACTAAAAAACTACTCGCACGATACAGCGAGATACATGTTGGTTTTAATTTTCTATTTTATTATTTGTCTTTATCGATGTTATAATACGATTTTATGTGTTTTTAAGAAAACAATAATGGTTTTATTTTTGAATAAAATATAAATTTAAAAATATCATAAAATTTTGAAAAAAATATATATCAATGTTAATATCTGATCAACTATTTAAAAGTTCTCATTGTTATGTAATTTTTTTAATTTATTTTTATTATAATTTAATTTAAGTTTAATAACG
>NC_037540.1:1383445-1385451 GCF_001531365.2 Cynara cardunculus var. scolymus
TGTATTTGATTATGTTTATCTGCAGTTAATTACACGAATTCAGATATGGATCTTTAATAAGTTGTACTTACGCACAATCTACTTGTAATCTTGAGTTTTAAATAATATGCATTAATAAACAGTACTTTACACGTAAAAAGTGATTTTTAAAAGATTTTATCAAATGCTTTATAATATAGTATAGATTATGTGTTTTTAAGAAAACAATAATGATTTTATTTTTGAATAAAATATAAATTCGAAAAAATATATATATATCAATGTTAATATCAAATCAACGATTTAAAATATCTCATTTAAAATATATATTTAGATACCAGTCTAGAATTCAACCGCATTCCATCCTCTTATACTTTCACCCATTTAAAATACCTTATCTTGAATTAAGGTACTTTACTTGTCTCGTTATCGACTCCAGAACAAGACTGGTTACAGAGGCCTATTCAAGGCTGAACCCACCATTGAACTGGTTTTGCCCAAAAGTTAAAAAGACAAATATATCCAACTGCTAGAAATATGAATTAGGAGATGAAGATGATTACATTTACCCAAGAAGTCAAATAAGGTTTGTTCATGACAACACCTTCATCTTAACCAATTTATTCTTATCACTTTTTATATATATTTCGATTGATTTTGTATGAATTAAGGAATGATAGACATGAATGGATTACATCTGCGGTCTTGTTTGGACAACATAGATTTTGCCATCTCGTACCACGCCTTCGATATCTTGTGGAGATCCATATAACTTCTCGATAGCATCTCCTGCACGACCGATGTTTGAGAGGATCGACTTCTGGAAGTTTCCGTCAACCATCAATGGGTCACATGAGTAATCAAGTACAATCTTGTCTTCTTCGTCCATAGGCACGCTGCACGCATTAGCATTTATTCCCAGGTTATTGACATTGAACAGAAGGAAACAAAACAACAAAGAAGGCGAGGAACTCCCTTCTACAAGGAAGGAAAACAAAGGGGCCACACACAACCCTACTACGAAGAACAAGCCACGACCATCCGCAAGCTAAACAATACGAAAGTTACAACACCACCCGGAGAAACCGAAACCGAAACCAAAGAGAAGTAGAAGAAAACCAAGTGACGACAAAGGCTACCTGTTGAAGCCTTGACCCCTACACCAATCCAACCAATAAATGGAGAACGCATGTTGAGCGTTTGGAAACCCAAAAATAGCCGATTCTTCTTCTGACCAAATTCACTTTTTAGCCACTTTTTCAATTGAATTCTCATTTAATCGGAGTTTACGCAAATGTCTTGTGCATTTGTATAAACCCGATTTCAGATTTAAAAAAGAAAAAAAAAAATCTCTACGCAAATGTCTTGCACATTTGCATAAACTCGATTTTCAGATTAAGAAAAACTTTACGCAAATTTGCGTAAGGATCCAAATCTTTGCGCAAAGAAATTATTTTTTCTTTTTTTATTCTAAAAATAAGCTTTACGCAAATGTATAAGATATTTATGTAAATTCTAGCTAAAATAGGAATTTGGTTCAAAAATTGACTAAAAAGGTGAAGTTGATTAGGAAAATGGACTATTTTTATCAATTTCCCCGGTTATGCCCTATTCCAAAATTAAACTTTTATAGAGGTTCAAACAACCTACGATACCTCTCTTTTCAGTGTTCACAATACCCAGAAAATTTAATAAATGTGATTTATGTAAATAAATAAAAAAACTCATTGACGAAGAATCAACTTAGTGATCAGCTTAGAGCAACTTTAACAGCTATATTAAAATAGAAATTTTGGTGATTTATGGTATATTTTTGCTCTAACCGCTATGCTATAGCATATGCTAAAATAGAGAAAAGAATAGAGAGAGTAGAAATCTCCAAATTCGGCAAAATCTTAATTTTATTAATACTTAATTTTAAATATTATTTTTCATAATTAATAATATATTAATTTTATTAATAAAATTAATATATTAATTCTTTAAGTGTTGTATTCATAATTATTCAGAAAAATATTAATTAATAA
>NC_037540.1:1385731-1405412 GCF_001531365.2 Cynara cardunculus var. scolymus
AAAAATACTTTATTAAATATATTAAATATTCTAATAATATAGTTAATGATAAAATTGAGTAGCTATTGGAGTTAGATTAATTTTTTAGAGATTTTAATTTTTAATACTTTGTTTAAAAAAAAGTTATAGCATAACACTCGGAGATGCTATTAAGTTGCAAGATGGAGCGCCTACATGATACGGACGGAATAATATCAGATCTAATTATCAAGATAATCATTAGCCGAGGGAAGTCTCAATGTACTTTTTTCATTTTCTTGCTACTTACTGTTGTTACCTTTTCGCTCACAACTTTTCACGGAAACATTCTGCTCCACCCTTTCACGGGAAGGCGAGGTATGTGTACATCCCCCGGTCCTACTTTCGAGTAGGATGTAACTCGGTTTGTTTGGTATAACCAAGAGAGGTTTCATATGCCTTTAAAAACTATAAGAATCGACTCTACATGGATATTAACAAGGGAGTTTGATTATTGGCCGTAGGACTGAAAGTTTATTTCTTTTCTTTTCGTGGGGGCAGGGGTAGTTGTGGCCAGGTACGGGTTTTAGCTCAAAACCTATGTATTCATTATGGTGTTTTGAGACCGATCCAATAACCTTCAAATCAACTTAAAACCATGATATAAGTTATTAGCAGCCTACAACTTAACGCTTACAAGGAAGGTCATGGTTCCAAGCCCAAACCAATAGGCTGAACCAATATTCTCCAAATTAACTTAAATGTGAAAACTATTAGTAGCCCACAACTTAAGGCTTAGAACGAGCTCATAGATCTCACCCTTTGTCCCATGTAAGATCAATTGTCATAGTAAGATAGTTGGGTGGGAGAGAAACAAGGATAAAGCATCCACCATGACAAATTGGTGACCAATTCCGTGTTTCAGATATGAAATCTAGATAACTGACTCCTAGATTCAAACTAAAGTGGATCTTATGGACGAAGCTCAAGACAAACACGTCTTAATGGTGATTATGGGGAAAATAGGGAATTTTAACTTGAACTTCACTCAAAAGGGAAATGTTGGAACTAATATGGACATCAAAATGTAAGAGTTAAGTAAGTAATACTTTACCTATCATAGAGTCCTGCACCAGCATAGCCTTCGAGATCTTCGCCATTAGAATCTGATCGGAAGATAATGGATCTTTTTATGAAAAGGCCAATGGGTTTGCTTGGGTAGCCTAAAACCTGCACAATCCAACAGGGTTATTGCCAAATGGATGTCTTACAATGATGGCATCAGTCAAACACCCACAATTCCAATCACAAGAACAAAAAATTGATATTCGCATGGTTGAGCAATTTCTTTGCACCCAAAGGGCGATGCTGGGATTTCGTTATATGATTCATGGATTATGTTTCAGCACAAAAATTGGCAGCATTTTTACAAATTTGAATTAGGCGATATCCAACAATAATATGTTGTATTGTGATCATCTGTTATCTTTATAAATGGACTTGAATAAGGCAATTGCATTTGTCCAATGGTTGTAAAAACAACTTTATTCCTAAAAAAATGCAACTCTGGGAACAGATTACAGCAAACATACTATGTACCTTAGGAGAATCAAGTTTGTCTTTCTTGACTATGAAACTCAACGCCCGACCTGGATAAGCTCCTACCAGAGTCTCCCCAAGACCCTTTACAACCTGTAGCATAACGGACAGTTATAGACCCATATTATGATTACCTAATCCTACGAAAAGTAAATGCAATGTTTCATGACGCAGTTTAATGCACGAGTTTCGACAAAAAAAATTAAAGTACCCTCTAGAATGACAAAATAAGGGAGTTTTCTATACCAAAATCATTCAAACTAATATATTGTAAGGGTTGATAATAGGTAAAGTGGTAATCATGAATTCACACTTTGCAAAAAGGGGAATTTTGCATTCATTGGGACAGAGCCTATTTCGGAATCAGCATGTTACAGCTCCAAGTTCTTAGCTATTGCACCCTATCCCAACAGATTTTCACAGAAATTTGTCATGATCTTGGAAGCAGAAGTTGTTCTCTTCATGTTGATATAATACAAATTTCTAGGTCAAATGATTTAGAGCAATCTCCAACACATTCTCCAAAATGGAGAATGGAACTTCAAAATCTCTAAAACAAAAATACATTCAACTCCAACAGATTCTCCATTTTGGAGATTACAAGATTGATTATATCATTAAAATATTCCTTTTATCTAATAAAATATTATCTCTCTGTAAATATTTATTTTCAAAATTTTCTATTGGTGGAATTATATTAAATAATATCTCTCTCGTTGTAATCATTTTTGGGGTGTTCTCCAAATTTGGAGATTTTTACACCCTCTCTCCTCTACTTTCTCCATTTTGGAGAAAGGTTTGGGGAATCTGTTGGAGATGCTCTTACGAGCAAGGTCTTCTCTAAGGTATACTAGCCAATGATACGGATAGTTACCGTATTTAAACATTGGTCAAGTGCATGAAGATGAATTTAAATACTTAAAAAAAATAAGTGAGATTAAATAACCTCGGCGTATATTTCTGATGAATCTCCTGAAGATGGATTCGTGGTATGAATTACAAAAGCGTAGTCGGCATTTATTATTTCTTGAACCAAGACAGCCATGCATAGGAGGTCATGATCTAGTTTCACTTTTCTCGTACTGAAGTATGCTCTTTCATTCCATTTCGAAGCCCAAACCTGGAAGATGACAACCAAATGTATTCCTCATGTATATTAGCGTGTGTAAATGAATTGATGGACAACCTTGGATTTTCTAAACCTAATGCTGGAGAAATGGTAGATCGGTTATCATAATAAGCAAAGTGGAAATTTTCTTTAGAAATGAAAGTGAGAATAAAAGCGATCACTCTGTGCAGCGTCCAGTTATCATGGTGTTCTCTACAACCAGAAGGATGGGTAATAAGTTCCCTTTTGGAGCTAACAGCAACATAAAAGCAGCTATAGGTATTTATCATTATAGGACCTCCCAACGGGGTTGGTTGGCCTAGGAAAGTTACTCCTGGCATCATAAATTAGGAACCATGCTCTTCTAACCTTCTTTATAGCAATCCATGCTTGTTCCCATCTCTGCTCACCTTCATCTCCAGGCCACGGCATATCAGAGCTTTGCATTTTGTTTTTAAGCTCTTGTACCTAAAAATAATGATCTGCATTATCAGTTTTTTTGCAATTTGAATTGAGAATTGTAAAACCAAAATCACCAGCGATGAAAGGATCGAAATGGAACTTACCAGATGGGGTGGTGCAGCAAGCTCCAAAACCGTCTTGCGGATCTCCACAAGGACATCAAAATCTCCTGCTACTAACTTTTTCTTCAATATTTGGAGCTTTTCTGACACCCCCTGCAAGTTTACTGTATTCTTATACAATCTTATGGCATTTTTATATAATAAAGCACCAAAATCGAAAAGGAAAAATGAAAGTAAAAATAAATGAGAATTGGAAGTATGGAAACCATGATGGACTCATGAGAAATTCTGGATAATATAAAACTGCAGGAACCGAAGTATCAAAAAGAGAGTAGAACAATTAACAGTCATACAAGCATGCATCATGGCCAAAAATGTGGTGCATTTGACCTGTCGCAAATCGCACAATTCAGTTGTTGGTTAATTTTAATCAAAGCATTGGGTCTTTCTAGTTAAAACTTACATTGAGACCATAGAGCTGTCATGTACCTAATACATTACACCAACAAAATCAACATAAAACCAAGGCTGAAACCTAATCTCATGTCTCACACCATAGCTAGTTTTCTGTTGATACCATGCTAGCCCTATGTACTGTGACCACTAGGAAAGGAGAAATGAGAAGTCAAATTAAGACATGAAATATCTAGATAAAAGAGAACTTGAGAGAGGTTTTACAGTTTGAGGAAGTTGCCAAAGAGAAACCATTAAGTTTAAATTCTCAAATCACCTAAATCATGCACATTTCCAAGTGGAAGTATCATGTCCAAATTATACCAGTTTCCGTATATTGAAGAGCTACAGCAACGAGACTTCATTCAAAACAAACTTTTGCTTGTAAACACATTTGGTTGATCTACTGAAATTAGAAGTTGCCAAATGGCCCTGGCATGTTCCCTTTACCTTCCCACTTTATTGGTCGAAACCTAAGAAACAAATAGGGTGTCTGATTATATTTTGTCAGAGTTTAGTCTCATCTAGGCTGATACTGCTTTCCAAAAATGTTCTTAACCCACCAACATATATGTTCCATGATTAGTGTCCACTAAGGGGCCGTTTACTAAACACTTACTTGGTAAGTGCTTAACACCATAAATTTCCTTATCGGATGAACATGAGAAGGGCCAAGAATCTTACCGGGTAAGAGCGATGAGAATGATGGAGAGTCTTACCCGGTAAGTGAGGATGGCGACTCTTACCCAGGCAAGCGCTTACCCAATAAATTGTTGCATTCGATATGTTTTGATGTACTAAAATCTTACGCATCAAAATAAATTATAGTGTTAACTCCTATTGGTAAGCGCTTACCGGGTAAGCATTTGGGCAAACTTGAAACAGTGTAATCAAATATGCATCTTTCATCAATGTAAATTCTGAAATGTTGGATTCTAGCTGATGAATAGAGGGAGTATCTAACTAACAAATCACCCACAAAGAAGCAAAAGCCTAAGTGTCCAAAATCGTTTCCCATGGACACCCATGTTATATTCTGAGAACAATGGCATCTCCTCTCAAAATATTCTTATTAAGTTGCAGGGGAGGATAGAGACCTTCATAATGACTACACAGAACACTGAAGTTGTCTCAACCATGAATATAAATTTACAAATATGGATTACCTTATTCAGTTCATCAGAAAGGACTTCCTCGAAAACTCCAAAAGGTAATGCGACTGATGTAGGAATGCCAACCCAAGATGGGACTTTTCCTTTGAGGTAGGCGATATTACGTGATTTAGCTCCAACCTTAAGAAGTTAAAAGAAAGTGAATTATAAAATATATATTGAAGATTGCAAGACACAACAAGGTGGAAAAATATATTGGAATTTGGAAAGTGAGAATATTGTAATGTAAATACAGTGTAAACCTAACCATTTCACTCGTGAACTCCTCAGACGATATGGCAAATTTACCAGCAAACTGCTTTTTGACCAATTTAATGCTTGGTGATGGACCAACTTCTTCTGAGTTATTTGATCCTCTTAGATCTCCCTCCTGCACCTCACTAACATCATATACACACAGGGCAGAGAGAGTGAGTTCTGCTAGCTATCATGCACTCTATTGAATTATGTACAACTAAGACTACTAGAAGATTAACATTGAGATTTAGCAAGCAGCAGGAAAGGAGTCAAGGACTACCTATAAGTTATATCAGCTGATGTAGGTTTTAGTTTCAACAATTTCCCCTCTTTGTCTTGAAGGTCGTCCAAAATGTTGGTGTCAAAACATGTTGCGAAGCAAACCTGCAACGGAAAATGCAAATCATCTTCAGAAGGCATACCTCAAAGGTAAGGTGTATTTCGTATCAATTTCTATATAATACTATGAGTAAATGATATTCCTGTATTAAATCAGTACTTTGCTGTTTCTTGCTCGAACGGAAACATGAGATAAAACATCTGGCATGTCAGGTGTTACTACCGCAACTGCACCATCAGGAATTTCCTCCTCTCCCCTCACGGACTTTGCCACTAAAATAGTTGGCAATGCATAAGATTCATTTTGAACAGAAAGTAACTCATCAACGACCACAATATATCCAATAGCTTCAACTGGGCTGATAACCTGCCAACTGTACGTGGGAAGGAAAGTTGCATTTAAAAGTTGTTTATGGTGGAATGACACCATTAGACATCATAAAGCTGCACATTTCATAAACTAGCATAAATCTGGAAATTTTGTAATTATAAATAACTAAGAATTTAATTAAAAACAAGGCAGTGAGATCAACCTCCCCAAATGAGCCACATTGCGAAGAATAGGGTCAAGTCGATTAACCAGTGATGATAAAGATGCAGCTGATCCCGCACGAATCATTTCTTCAGTGAATATGCTTACCTGCATGGATTATAAGAGCAAGTTAGATCAAGATAGTTGCATAGAATTGAAAAGGATGGAAATAACATAAACAGATCCTTATATTATATAGAACAACTTCCACATTCAAAAGAAGAAAAAAAGATCATGACACCATATCGTACCGCCCATTGGTCCAATCCAAGTCGTGACCCAAGGTACTCGGCAGAAGGTTGCAATAGTTGATGATACAGCTCTCCCTTGCTCGCAAGTGCAAGTCGGGTTCTATCAAGGACTGATTTTGCAAATAATGCCCAACTACCATCTCCAGTCTCCAACATGCTTATTGCTTGATTCCATCCCTTCAAAGCAAATATTGACAGAGGATTTTAGTCATTTAGTATTTTGAAGCAACAATCAGTAGTAACGAATGATCCCAAAAAGATTATTCACATACTAAATTATGACATCTGAAGACACAAACAATATAACTGGTCAAGAAAACAAGTTGGTTCAACAAGTTTACCATCCTCCTCTAACACAAAGAATGGGAGAACAATATGATTAGATAGGTTACAGAAATTACCTTTAAGCAATAGATCAGATCCTCGTTGTTGTCTGATGAGAGTATGAGGTTCTCGAGAAGAAGGGTGATTAAGTACATAACTCTCTGCCAAAACATTAAGGTCAACCTTAAGATATTTATGATGTACTTAAAAAACGACATCTTTAATTAACCACCAAATCAGAGGATAGAGGATGACAATCCTAATACACAACAAATGCATAAAGGGGTTTGTGTGACAAATATCGATGTGCTAACCGAATGGCGCAACACAGGAAGGAAAAATAGATACAAAACCTGCTGAAAATATGATTTACCTCTGGCTCAGCATTGTTCAACTCCTCATAGCTCCTTTCAATGGCTGTCCTTACAGTAGAATCCAGGGCAATGTCCAAAAAGAGGAGATCCTTCAAACGGTCATTTGGTTTAGACAGTAATGGCCTAAGTTCCTCACGTGCCTCTAGCAGTCCCTGGAGAAAAGAAATCATTACGTTTTTTGTTATGGCAAGAGAACAATACAGAATGGGCAAAGGGCCATTGGCCCAACGGTAACCGGTAACCCCACCTTTGTGGAGGTCAGGGGTTCAAGTCTCACCAAAGGTGAGAAGTGTGTGCGAGTTCAATTTGCCGTTAAAAAAAGTTAGGTACTGCAGCCTGAAAGAAACTTTTGAGCACCTCAAGAAGGGTTTCCACGTTCTTATCTTCAACATGCTCTAAAACAAATTGAAGCAGTTCCTGTTTGAAACCTTGTGAGTTGCACGGAAATCATGGAGTTCAAGAAATTTCTCCCTAAATGATTGACAATACTAAAGATTACAACCTAAAGATGATTACCGGAAATCCAGATGGCAGACCAGAAACAGGATTTATGTTCACCCCAACCATGAATCCTTGTCCCTGAAATTATGAAAAAATAACAAAAAATTGAGGTCCCTCTTTTCAACAGATTTAGAGTAAGAAATCTATCATGTTGAGAAATATGACCAAGATACTGGCATTACCTCAGATTTATAGCCCATACAGTTTGATATTGCAGACTCAAGATCTGCACCTGAATGAACTGCCTGCACAAGGTGAGAGTGCGACAAAAGATTTGAGAGCTTGCAGAAGATTGAGCTAAAAGACAAAATAGAAGAAAAGAGTCTGAACCTTCAATGTTCTCATGTAGCTCCCCAGATCATGCAAAAGGCTGTTCTTTTGGTCTCTCCTGAAGTTTGGCTCATGGTGAATGGCCCGATCATAACTTAAAAGTCGTTCTTTTGTTATTCCATTTGAATTCAGAGTGTTCCAGTAAACACTGATGTCAAAGTCACTTTTAATATAATCAATTAGTGCCTGCAACAAAGTGAGTAACAATGTGTCAACATTTTTGGCATATTACAAGTTTCAAAGAATTTAAATTAGCTTGGCATGCAATATACCTGACAGATCACTACATCATCAGGGCTCGTGTTATTATGCAGCTTCTGATGCCATTCTTCCATCATTCCGCCCGCACAATCATTATTTCTCTACAGTTGGCCAATAGGTGAACATTAGCTTCGACTGAAAGGAGATTTAAGAAAATTTAATGACAAGAACATGATATAGAGTTTTCTGCTACCTGGATAACCAAGATTTCGTCCCGTATGCGCTGCCCAACATCCCCTTCACCTCCACGCCCAACAGTTGACATGATCATTCTCAGAAGTTCACTATATTGTGGATAATCCACGTAAACATTCTGAAGCAAGTCTGTTAGCCTATCCTGAGCTCTGCTTATCTCACTGCACAAACATAAACATGAAGACCAGGCCAAAAATTAGGATGAGGCTTTGATCATGCATTTGAGTCAGAACAGCAACCAAGATGCTTGAGAAAAAATGTATTTTATGGGAGAACCAATTTTGTTATGTGCACAAGATACATCAGAACCAATGGAGTTGTAGCTGACAAGAGAGATGAACATAAATGAACTTGCAAACGATGATCATTTGCACGCCTTACCGTGGCTTTACATTGTAATTTTTATTCCAAATTAGCTGTCTTGTGGCCATAAACCGCATCCATACAAGAATTGCTGCAAGACCCAACTCACCAGTGTCCTTGGCTTCTTCCATCAAATCTGCTGCAATGTTAAACCTGAGGGGCAGGAAGAATTCATGACTAATTAAGTAACATATGAAAGGAGGATTCACAATGGAAGTATAGCTAAACCATGAATGCCGGTACGTCAGGTCACAGCAACTAGAGCCACATGGGGTAGAAATATGGCTCATCATGACACCTTAAAATCCTTCAAACGCTTTATAAAAATTTCCACTCAAACCTAGCAAATTGCTCAAGTTTCAAGCCCTAAGCATACACATATTATCTTTTCCCTCATTCTTGCCCTAAGAATCTATCAATTTTGCAGAATGTACAAATGCAGATGTAGAATCTCCCAAGGAACAACCTCATGAATGATGGTAATATAAAATATTAAAGAATATTCACAAAATATTTCATCAACCCTTTCCTATTCTATCAAAAAGCACACCGTTAAAGTGCCCTGCAAAAATCTTAGGCGAGTCTGTATTTTCTAGTGACTTGACCAGCTTATGCAGAAGAAGTTGTAAAACAACAGAGAACTATGGTGCCAATCCCTCATAACCTTAACTTTTGTGAGAGAGAATTGCATGTGTGTTCTCAGCCAATAAGAAGGGTACTCGAATTCATGGCTGAATCAGCAAGGCATAGAGTTTTAAAACTCTGCTGAAGTTTGTAGCTCCTTACACGCCACACTATTGACAAAGCAGCACAAGTCTTTCCAGATATCTCACAAGGGACAAGATCAAAGTATGTGGAATAGAACAGGATGATTTTTGAAGAACAGACCCTCTTATGTAAATGTAAATAATGAGATATCTAAAGTATGAATTAGAACTAGAATTAGAATCTCAACCGTTGAAATTAAAAGAGCACTAACCTATGCATAAAAGACTTTTGTGCCTCACTTTCCAGCCCTGCTATTTTATCCAATAAGGCCTTAGCAGTACCCTTCCCATCACTGGCATCCTTCACAAGGAAAAAAGACGACCACGGAAAAGGAAATATTGGAATAACTAAAATACATAAACGGACATAATGTAAACTATATTAATTCCTTAGAGAGAGAGAGAGAGAGAACCTTTATTGCCTTCTTGGGTCCAACGAATTCAACGTAAAAGTCTGAACCATTATTCTTGAGCCATTTTTTACCAGAAAAAAGAACAAATGGCATCCCCACAAAACTGCCCTCTCCAATTTCTATCTCTAACGACTGTATCTGTTATACACAATAATGCAGCCGTAATTGGAATGGTAATAATGATAGACCCTTTATTTCATCTAATAGCTTTCTAAAAAACGATTCATAAAATACTAGTTGGGTACCCGCTCAATACAGCGGAGGAGCTATGAATTTTAACGATTTTGAAGTTTTACTGGTTTTATAAGATAAGATTTAATGATGATATAGGTTATACTTGGTCTTTACATATTAATACAATTTGGATAAATAAGAGTTATGGTTCCAATTACATACTATCGATGAAAAAAATTGTATGACAGTTTAAAATTCAATATATTTAAAATCCAACATGTTTAAACGACTCCACAAATGTATTTGATTTACACCAAGAGCAAAGAACCAAGAAACTTGAGTTTTAAGATAAACACTCAAAAMYAATARAGWAAACTAYAAATTTGACAGATCATAAGCCATGAAAAGACAAAAAAAGATGGGTTTTAGAATGAAATTTCAACTGCTTACCCTCTTTTTTGTCCAGAAACTCAGATTAAGATTGAATTAATACATGTATATATATATTTCAAAAAAACCCAAAGAACATATTAATTCAAAACATATTATACAGTGCAATTTAGATAGCCTAACCCCAAAATATATTGTATATATAAATAAATAACTATAAAAGTATAAATCGTAAATATTAAAAATATTTTTTCACAGTATATATAATAATATAATTAAGTCAAAAACTATTCAATATTGGACTCATTTCGAAGGTATTAACGAGATGATTATAATGGTGTAACTTGTTAAAATAAAATTTTATTTTTTAAACATGTTTTAATTGATATAGATTATGTATGTTAATTTGATAAATGTTTAAAATGAATCATTTAGAAGTAAAAGACGTAAAATAAATTAATTAATTAATTATAGGGATATAAAATGTAAATTTAAAATTATAATTTTAAAAAAATTGGTTGCGAGAGGGTGAGTGTATGTGAGGAGAGGAGGGGGTGAAAAAGTAAAAAAATGAAAAAGTGAGTATAAAGGGTAGTATATATAATAATATAATTAAGTCAAAAACTATTTAATATTGGACTCATTTCGAATGTATTAACGAGATGATTATAACAGTGTAACTTGTTAAAATAAATTTTTATTTTTTAAACATGTTTTAATTGATATACGATTATGTATGTTAATTTGATAAAGGTTTAAAATGAATCATTTAGAAGTAAAGGACGTAAAGTAAATTAATTAATTAATTATATGGATATAAAATGTAAATTTAAAATTATAATTTTAAAAAAATCGGTTGCGAGAGGGTGAGTGTATGTGAGGAGAGGAGGGGGTGAAAAAGTAAAAAAATGAAAAAGTGAGTATAAAGGGTATTTTGGTCATTTAATATTTTAAGACTTTAAGACTTTTACTAAATTTGTTTAATAAGATAGTATAGATATATCTTGGCAGACCTTGTTAGCAGAATCATCAATAGAGAGAGTAGAAAACTGTGTGTCAGCAGCTCCAACTAAAGAAGTAGACCCTTGTGGTAACAAATTTTCAGGCGGTGCCTGCAATATGAACATCAATTGTATTACTCTCTTTAGGACGTGATGGATGTGCTCAAGTAGAGAACTTTATCATAATCTGTTTAAGGCAACATGAACCAGATAGAAATGTAGAAACTTGCCAGCCACTCCCCAGCTTTCTTTGACAATGCCCAGTGAAGGGTGAGTGGCTCCTTCATGCCTGTAGCCAAATGAACTCTTATCTTACTAGAAGCCTTTGTTACAAGTACCTACAACATACAAACGTTTTAGACATCATGCAATTACTTTCCTGCAGAAGAACACCAAATAAGCAAGGTGATCCTACCGAAAGCTCCTCGTCAACAAGTCTGTACGTCTTTTTGCTAAGAACATTTATGCCTTTTTGTTCCTCTATGGCATTGGTGTAAAGTTCTACTGCAGACAAAGTTTTTGGTTTCATGGAGACTTCTTCCTCTACAGATTTTACAGAAACTGGAATATGTTTGTTGAGAAGTTGCATGAGGTCTCTCTTCTTCCGCTGAATCCTATGATTGAAGTTATGTTTTTTCTCCGGCGGCTTTTGAACCTTAGTTTGTATCTCTCCTTTGGTAATTCTTTTCCTTATGTCGTCAAGAGAAGTTCCCTTATCCACTTCCTTCTGCAAATCTTTTCTTGCTTCTTCAAATTCTATCTGTTACAAAAGCATATAATCAGTTAAAAGTACAAAAAACATCATGGAGTACATGGTAAGTAGCAAGGGTGGCCCTCTCCTGCTTATTTTAGGACCCCAGATGGTGAAACCCACATAAAGGCCTTAGTTATTTTATCGGAGCCAACATCAACGGATATGAAATGCATCTATTCACCATCAGATTTGAGAAAATACAAGTGCAATAGAAAAAGTTTGTATGGAGATTTACAAGCTGTTGATCTGCAGAAAAGTTTGGTTTCCCTGCTTTCTCCCAACGTATATAAGCTTGTATTTGTGCAAGATCATCAGGTATGTCGCTCTTTCTTGTGGAACTTGGGTCCAAGACGCCAGTTTGTTCTGAAGTTGTACCATCTTTTTTGGTTAGCCTTGCTCTTATGTCCTCTATGGAACTACCCCTAGCAATTTCCTCGTATAGTTCCGCACGAGCTGCTTCATATTCAACCTGTGATTTTTTCAACTACTTCAGTACCATGAATAGCCAAATGCGAATCAGGTATTGAAGATTCGGCAAGGGTATATAAACACCATATACTAGTTCTGCTGGCTAGCTAGCCTAGCTTGAACCTCTAAGATCATGTTATGAAAATTTTAAAATATTTTATGCGAAGTTAATGGAATAATTCTATCATTGCACCATATGAGACATCTTTCACACTACACAGGCTATTGCTCTTCAACAGATAAAGCCAGCCATGCAGCTTTATGCAATATTATCCCATTTAGTACATGTTTTAGCAGGGAAGGAATCAAGGATGTTATGAAGAAAACAGCCTTCCCGCATCAACAGTTTGATATATTCACCAAGTTAAGGTAAAGACCCTTTCCACCCCTGTTCCGGCCTAGTGAAATTGTTGTGTTCTTCCGTTCGTTGATTCTTTGTGTGTCTATATGCTAGTACTTGTTACCACCTGCCACAATCTGTTCCAGTCTTTGTTGATCTAATCCTAGATGTCATCGGGTGTAAATCCTAGTTTGCATAGGAGGTCTCTAACCAGATCCAACTCCAATGGAAGACCCATATCAACTTATTCTGAGGCAAGTTGATGATAGATATCTCTCCATCTTTAGGAGTATTGATAGATAGTAGTTCAGTTAGGTTTCTGTCATGTTCACGTCGTTGTGCTATTTTTGATCCACAAGGCACAAGCCCATCTTGTACATAATATGAGTGGTTTTCCCTTGGTAGCAAGACATTTCTAACCCTATAGCTTTAAACCAATCACAACTTTATTTATTTAGTGAGTAGAATAATTATATGCTTCAAACATTCATCTTGAATTGCATTATGTCCCACTTCTCAACTGGCATTCGTTTGACCAGTTCACACACATGTTGTATGTAAGCTATTCTCTGAATCTGCATCAAGTAGATCAATAAAGACAACATACAAGATCTGTGAAACTTTACTTGCCTTCTCCTGTTCTGGGGTGTACATTTGTTTTCCCTTCTTCTCCCATCTCAAAAATGCTTGAACTTGTACAAGGTCTTCAGGAACTACATCTGAGACTGGCTTTTCCCTTGAAGGCAGCTTAACGTGGAAGTTTTGGCCATTATTTCTGTACCTAAATGGGGATGGGACGGAGGCATGGAGATTGACAAAAAGTTGAATAAGCACTTCAACACCAACAAATCTCAAAAAGACAGGCTTACCATTTATTCTTCCCTTCATCTACTATTAGGAACTCTAAAGCTTGAATCGAAGGATCGTCAATCTCTACTTTCAGGAATAAGTTGGAACCAGACTAGGAGAAAAAAATGAATAGACATAAGTTAGTTGGTTTTTACACCAACAGGAACAAGAAATTGTCCTCATGCAGTATATCGACTAGGCTCCAAAAATGAATTTCACGTTTTAACAGTAATTTACTTTTACAAAGGGAGTTCTAAGAGCCCTCTCCTTGTATACTTTAGTCCCTTCAGGACGGTGACCGGGAAGTACCCATTTCCTGGAGAAATGACGGAAAAAATCTTGTCAAGGTGTAAACAAATGCTAGACCTAGTAGAATCACATATATTTATCACAAATCACCACTTACTCCTTTTTATTTTGTAGACCACCCCAATGTAGATATAGATTGTCTCTACTGTTAGCGACCTGAATCTCTACCAGCGGAATAGAAGAGACTTTAACATCGACCTGTAACCAAAAATATGTACTGCTTTTTAGTTGATAGAATTCAATTAAAGTTTTATAATCGAATTCCCAAGGAATTCAAAAAGTGCCTCCTTCAAGCATTCAGATAGCCACATGAACATCTCAGATCTTAGTCCATAGATACCTGCATCTCAATATCTCCTCCCAAGATGTACTTTTCTCCCAGCTGCTTCAAGGAGAGAAAAAGAGTATTAAACCATGTATGGAATTAGCGTTTACAAGCCACAAGACAAAATATATCTAGAGTGATAGTGGCTGTACAAGTGGCTTTGACTTGAATAATTCTGCTTGGAAACTCGGATGCATATCAAGAATCTAGGAGGCTGAATCCAACAATAATAATGCTCATTTGGACGGAGCGAATTGTAAGGGCATAGTTTAGAGCTTGTTCTAAGATTATGTCTGCTGCATTTTCTTCATCTCCACCAACAGTACACAAACATTATCACCTTTGATGCAAAGTTACACTTCAAGACGATTCGATGTTAACTACATGTATGGCTTTTGAGTAGGGATAAGGATGTTACAAACTTAAGGCAAACGTTAAGGCAACTTACCCTCTCGTGTATATTTTGCTACCAAAAGATAAACAGACTATTCTGATTTACCTTGAATCCATCCTACTGAACCCTTTTACCAATCCAAAATGTCTAATCTCCTAAAGTAAGCTAATTACAACACATAACCGGTTGAACCTAGCAAAATAAGAAACATATTTCTTCTGACCCATAACAGAGGCTGCCGTTTCAATATCATATCTTTTATGGGAAGTCTGACTTTTAAACACCGCATTTCAGGATGGTTTTGACATGCATGTCTGACATGGATGGTCGTAGGTACTTGGTCCTTATGTTTCCTTCTTTCATATGGATATGTTATATCCAGGGAAACAAGCCGGGCTCTTTTATGAACTACTATAAAGAAAATGTTTGCTATCTGTGTCTTTACTTTACGTGAGCAATGCTAAATTTATCATAGATTAATATGTCAGCAAAGAAAGAATATCAAATAATTTTGTATCAGCAAGCAGTGAATGACACGTTTCTAGCAAATCACTGAAAGATCTTTACTGTACATTTTATGATTATAAAATATGTACTCAAACAAAAATGAAAAAAAATTGGATAACAAAAGCACATATTTCCATCTATAGCAGCATATTCAATTATTCATTATGTAAGACGAATGCAACACATATAATCAAAAGATAAGCATTAATTACCAGTGGCCTTTTGGCATTTGTATCTAACCGAGTTTTGGACTTGTGGGTTCAAGACTCAATGCCCTATGATACATGTATAATTGTATTTTAATTGTTTAAGCTTTGCAAAAAAAATCGCACATAACCAAAAGATAAGCATTAAATTATCCATGAAGCTTAATTAAAAAGGGGATAACAGTGCACTATAAGAAGCCATGATTATATAAAATTACAGCTAGAATCCATTGGAAGTAACCTAGAATCCTTGAGTTGATCTTACGAATAATGAAGTGATAAAAGAGTACCTCGGAAGTCTGATCGGTGGTTAAAACCGCTTGAACAAGACCAGAAACAACTACTCGGTTATCCCGCAATCCTGATTTCCGCACCTTCAGTCTATGACCACGGAAATCGCTCGATAATAAAGAGGACAAAGCCGACGACGATGACTTCCGTATCTGAGAAGTCACTTGAGCTTGAAACAAAGTATTTCCGGCAATGCACGTAGTAGAATTTTTCTGACTTTGATGCTTTAAAACCGTCGGTGGAAGCAAACAGTGCCCTATTGAATTGCTCATATTCCTATCTTCCTTTTATCGATTCAATGTCACTATCCAACAAAACCTCGGCACAGAGCAAGAATCAGTACCATGACTATAAGTACTTTCACACATCACAAGCTTCACAAACAAAGAATTCGCTCAAAATACACACTGTCTCTGTTCATTTCACATACATACATTGATCAATCAAGAAGAACAACAACATTAACGTGAAATTAACAAAAACAACACGAAAGTTCAAGTTTAATTGGATGAACGACTGCTAAATGCTCGAATTCAGCAACGAATTATGTCTGAAGTTAGATGAAATCTTACCTTTTGATCAGAACTATAGGGATATGCAACGTGTATATCTCGAAAACAGATATGGGTGATGGACGTTGAAGAGGGTGGAGAGGAGTACTATTTAGTAGAGTGCGGTTAGGAGGAGCTTCGAAATTTGGGGGAAAAAAAGACTTCCAAAGTCAATATATCAACAAAAGCCCTTGTATTTATGTTAATTAACTTAAAGCACCTTCATGTTTTGGATATTTTCAAAATGGTCCCTGTTGTTGTGTTACTTGTTCCATAAATAGACATGTTCAATGCATTTGCCACCAAGGACAAGTCCTTTTTATGGTGTTTTATTTTCAATACTATGTGGATCTTGAATGCATCATGGTCTTGATGAATTTATCTGTTTCTCTTGAAGATGATGACAAAACTGGGTTTTTGTTCTTCGTAAAACCTTATTCTCCATTTCCTCCATGGGATGGGGATGTGATGTAAAAAATGACTATGAGTAAATGAGACACGTGATAAGATGTTAAAAGCATTGTGAATATGATTTGGAAGATAATAACAGATAAAACTGAACATACCCTAAAAATATCACTAAAAAAACAAGGGGTATGGAATAGTAAGATACATGCATATCATATAAGCTTACACTCGTAGGGATAAAAAGATGGTTTCTATAACTAGGGGCAGATCCAGTTTTTGAGCATTGGAGGAAAAGACCCCCAGTCAAAAACCAAAAACCTTTGTTGACTAACTTAAATTTTTTATTTTCACTCCCGTCTTACATGGTTTTCCCCCAATCCCATATGACCATATGCTTCCCTCCCCCAAGTCTCATCCAACATATCTCCACCCCATTAATTTCCTGAATCCGCCATTGTCTATAACCACCCCCAACTTGCAAAACTTTAAAATAAGAAAAGATATAATGGATATATTAATAAATTAAAAAAAAAAACCTATTATTATTCAACCAGTGGAGGTGAAATAGATCGAAAACGACTGGAAGTAGACTTAAATTGATGTACCTCTAGTTCTTTCCTCTGTTCAACAATCTAAGTTTTTTTCACTAGTTTATGTACTTTTTTCTTGATTATGTTATACATATGAGAACCATATTACATGTTTCTTATGAGCGAAGGTTTTGTTTTACGAAATTCGTAAAGAACTTAAGGATTCGAGATTTGACAGTTATCTTTCTATAGCATCCACTTTATATAATTAAACGTTTTCAACCCACTTTTACAGGTTAATCGATTATAACGAGAATAAAAAGTTGTTCAAAAACCTCGAGTTGTTTTTCTTTATCTTTTATTCTACTGTAATACTTTCTTTTTTACCATCTCCCACATGAAAAAAAATACCAAGGCTTTCAAAAGTTCCAAGTCATTTTGATGTATGTTTGTTTGTTTCTTAATTAAATTTACCAGAAATACCCCCTCTTTTCAAAAAAAACTCATGGGTGTGATTGTAATTTAGTGAACTATAGGAGCATATAATGTGTGTCATGCCAAAATCAAGGGGGGATTATGTAACTTCTACATAATTAAAATACAGGACACGTGTCGCCTTTCGGCGCATGCACGACTGGTCGACACGGATAATCAAGCTTTATCACGTGTGAGATGCTTGAATAAAGAGGGACTTGCCAAAACTGGCTAAACGCGGTGGGCCCATGACTTCCTTTGATATTTATATCCTTACTTGTATTAAATGTCAATAAAAGTCCTTAAACTTTGGAAAAAAATTCAATTAACCCCCTAAAGATAATATATGCATCTTGGATTTTTTATTTTATTTTTTCATAAAATATCTTCCAAATGCAAGTCATAAAAAAATACTGTAAATGGTACCTTTTGTTTTATTTTCCACTTCATTTGTGTCATACGTTCATTTATTCAATTTTTTATCTGAATTTTTTAATTTTATATAGTATTTATATAAAGACAAAAATTATATTCAAGAACCAAATAACCAACTTTCAAGAAGTTTCATTTAAATAATTCTGATAACCAAAATCAAAGTTGGTTCTATTTTGATTCCACGAAATTAAAATTTTTGAAAGTGGATTATATGCAACAAATAAACTCATACACTCTCATCACTTTTGGTGAGGTTTGAACCCGTGAGCTCATAGGAGACAAAAAGACTACGATATCGTTAGGCTAAATGTCCTTTGATGAATAAACGTAATGTTGATTCCATTTTTCTACAATTTGTCATCGTATGAAGTATCCACGGTCCATTCTTTGTGAATATGATAAATTCATTTTCCCAGATGTCGGATTTAACCCATTCATAACTATCCCTTCCCTAACATTTGAGGGGTTGCCTCGGACAAAAAAAATTCTGAAAGACAAACAATTTATTAGAACCCAAACGAACGTATAAAAAAACGAAAAAAAAACTAATGCAAGCTGCAGAACCAACCCAAAACAAATTAACACAAAAACAAGATAAAACGGAACTAATCCAGACAGAAAATTGTTAACTCAGATTACTTATACGTTCACTTCGAATTTATGAGTAGCAAGTCGATTATGTAAATGGGAAGTAAGTGGGTCCCCACAACTTTTCAAATATGTTTGAAGTTGTTGATGGATCCAAGATTCTCCCTTCACAAATACTCCATTTGTTTTATCTTCGATTTCATATATTAAAATGGTCATCTAACTTTTATACTTTATGCAACAAAGACTTGTAATATACAATACTAAAAAGGTATTCGTGTAATGCATTGAGATATATATTTCGATTTTAATGTTCTTTTTTGTTTTTTATCTATGTCGATATAATACGATTTTATATGGTTTTGAGAAAGCGATAATGTTTTTATTTTTGAATAAAATATAAATTTGAAAATATCATATAAAATTTGCAAAAAATATATTAATATCAATATCAAATTAACTATTTAAAAGTTCTTATTTGTGTATTTATTTAATTCAAATTTTTTATTATAATTTAATTTATTGTAACGAAGTAACTTAATTTAGGTTTAATGATATATTCTTTTATAAAAATAATAATTAAGTATTCTGTTAGAACTCAATATTTATCTTAATTATATTTTAGATTTTTTATATTTTAAAATGAGATGTTTATCCTCTATTTGGTTATGTTTATCCGCAGTTAGTTACACTAATTCAAATATAGAGCTTTAATAAGTTGTATTTATGCGGAATTTACTTGTAATCTTGAATTTTAAGTAACTAGAAGCGTACTCGCGCAATGCAGCGAGATACATCATGATTTTAATATTTCATTTTATTCTTTATCTCAATCGATGTTATAATATGGCTTTATGTGATTTTAAGAAAGCGATGATATTTTTATTTTTGAATAAAATATATGTTTGAAGATATCATAAAAATTTGACAAAAATATATCGATATTAGTATCAAATTAACTATTTGAAATTCCTCATTTTATTGTG
>NC_037540.1:1406627-1418056 GCF_001531365.2 Cynara cardunculus var. scolymus
CTGCAGTTAGTTACACGAATTCAGATATGGGATGAAATCGGATAGGGATGAACGGGTTTAAGAGTTTTTAAAAGTTTTAGCCAAATACTTTATAAGATAGTATAGATATGCATCAATAAACAGTACTTTATGCATAAAAAAAGTTTTTGTCAAATGCTTTATAATATAGTATAAATACGTCAAAAGTCCCTTATACGAGAAGTAGCGACCACATACATTTACGACAAAACATCTACAACCCAGTTAACTACACACAATGGTTATCAACATCTAGCAAGTAATGTTTATATGGCGTTGCCAGCTCAATTGCATAGGATATGAATACCTAACAATCAACTTCGGCCCACAACGAGAGACGAGTCCACATAAAGTGGATATGGGCATTTCCTTCCATACCCGAGAAAATACTTGAATCGCTAGACGTGATCCGATGACGACTTTTGAATTTCAAAATTTCCAATCATTTTGGTCGATTTTCTTTTAGGTGTAGTCCTTAGCACGTTAATGAATAAAACCTAACAATATATAGCCACTAATTGAAGTAAAATTGACGAACAAATGAGTTTTAACCCATTGTTGCACCGACTACCACTCTCCCACGATGATATCACGAAATCGACGTCCTAGAGTCGTCGTTAAACTCCAGGGACTTCACCAGTCAAATTGGAATGCATTCTAATTCACATAACGATGCTTAATTCAAAGAATAAGAGCCAATGTCTATCTTGAATCACATTTCAAACTCATTGACTTCGATACTTGTTGTCTTCTCCCTCATATTTCTCTCAGCATTTTCAGGGTTTTTTATGTTTGACAAGAAAATAGTTTTTGTAAGATTATCTATTATCATTTATTTTTGATATATTATAATTTTTTTTAAATATATAATATTTATATACGACAAATGCAACAAATAAACTGACACATCTTTTTCACATTTTGTGAGGTTTAAACCTCTAACCTTTTAGAAGGTCAAAGGCTACATTTGATAAATTTTTGTTAATTTTGATAAATATAATGATTAACATATAATAAACTTGCTAACCCAATGATTACAAAACTAATGAAAAAGCTATTTGATTGAAAGCAAATCGATTAAGAAACTTTTGCTTAAAAAGTACCAAAATAGGATGTATTGAACCACCGGTGCAAGTTATCCATCACCACTTTACCCAACATACACTTCAGATCTTACACTTTATCATTTTTTTTGTGTTTTAAGCTAGTGAACGGTGAACGTGCATGTCAATAGTACCAATTAAATTGGTATAGTTATAATTAATTGGTCTCACGAAAATAGGTTGGTCCTACGTGATTCGAAGTGTGTGTATATATATATATATAGAGAGAGAGAGAGAGAGACTGAGAGAGAGAGGTCTATTCAAGAGAGAACTGATTAGTTTGTGAAAACTATGAGATCAAATCTCAAACCACAAATCAATGGATAAATTAGGCAACTAATATTTTTGGTAATTTGACTTAAAATTATAATTAAAGGGCGTTTTAGACATTTTAATTTTTTTTATCTCTCTTTCTCCTACCTCCGGCATCCGACGAACACCATATGATACCCAAAATACACCAAGATACACAATGTGATACCCAAAACACACCAAGTAAGCTTTTGTACCACTATGATACCAACTGTGGCGAGGATGAAAGAAGGGAGATAGGTAGTGAGGGGGTCACAGGTACAAAGATGGGGGCTAGCTATCGGGAATGCTCACAAGTGGGTGTTTAGTGGTCGACCATCGGAAACGGCGTCTTGGTCAGACAAGATGACCGGAGGAGGTCACTAAAGTGGTAGTGGGTGCCGCCGGAGAAGGCCATCGGATTTGGTCCATGTGTGTCCATGTGTGTGTGTATATATATATATATTAAAATAATTAAAGTAAATTGAAATATTAAACTAATTAAAGTAAATTGAATAATACATTTGTTTTATTTTAATAAATAACATTAATTATCTAAAATGATTGGCTTTGTCTTGGACTTCACAGTTACCATAAACTATCTAGTTCTCATTTGACTATGCCCCTATAAATATATAGACACACATATTGGGCTTGGTTGGGCCGATGATCCCCACCTCGTCCCATTCCTTCCCCGAATATGTCCACGATCTTCGCCCCATCCCTAATAAGAAGTTCTCAGCCCGACCTAAAAATTTCGATTTTTAGTTTTTTTTGCCATCCATAGATATATGGTATTAGAAGTCACATACTATGAATTTTACATTATTTAATTATTTAATAGTTTTTTTATGTATTAAATACTAAATATTGTAATTTTAACTATATCGTTTGAACATTTATATTTTACAAGTTCTATTTCTTGCAATTAGAAACCCTTAAACATCACATATTACCTAGAAACTTAAAATTTTGAACAAATTGACGGTTTTCGTTTATGTAACTTGAATTTGGTACAAAAAAACACATGATACGTACCAACCATAGAAAGTTGGTACAAAATATAATTGATTAGTACATGATAAATTTTTTACGTACGAATTATTATTGGTTTATACACAATATTGAGGAAAACTAGGACTTCGTGCTACTTAATAGATCAATGAATTGAATATCTTTCCAATTCTAAGTGCAACTCCACCTAGATCAATTGCTGCAGATAAGGGTGCTCATGGGTTGGGTTAATCGGGTTGAGGACATTTGAAAAACTCAACCCAATGCTTGCGGTTTGGAAAAATCTTAACCCAACCCAACCCGTAAGGGTTGATCGGGTTGATACTTTGATATATTAAAATATTTTTCTAACCTTGAATATGTTATTTCTCTACTCATAATTTCTTTTTCATCATCAACCATTTGATACAACTTATTCATATTTCTTACGTATATCACATTCAATTAATTTTCTCAATTTACATATATATGTTCACAGTTACTGAATGAGTTATATAGAGATATGATTAGATTGAAAATATGTGTATATGAAAAATATACATGATAGTGTAATTGTCTAATGTATATATTAATAGAAATTCAACAATCATATTAAATCCAATAAATAAAAGGATATCGGGTTCATCGGGTTGGGTTGGTTCAAATAATAGTAACTCAATATCAACCCAATACCTACGGTTTGACAATTTTACAACTCGATTAGACATCGGGTTGCTTCGGGTTGGGTTGATCGGGTTGGTCGGGTTTTTGAGCACCCCTAGCAGTAGATTCACCATCCCTTGAACCCCCTCCCCTCTTTTCTTAAAGGGAAAGTCTAGCTGTGTTTTTTTAAGTATATAATATTTATATACGGCAAATTGGAATAGATAAACTCACATATCCTCCTCACATTTTGTGAGGTATGAACCCTTGATCTGCTAGAAAGCCAAAGACTCACATACCGCTAGAAATGAGAGAGTTGGAGGCCATTCCACGCGCATCTTGGATGTGCACACCTATTTATAACCATATACAAAGGGCTGATCCATTTATGTTGAGTTTGGTATATTTTGAGGAAGAGGGTTTTTTCGAGTATCAGTAGCAAAACATTCTGTCAACCAGAGAATTAAACTTCTCAAATTCATTATCTATAGAAGAATCGATATTCTTTTTCCGATCGGAGAATATAAATATGCACCTCCATTATAACAGAACTCTCAACCACAATACTAGACGACATTGATTGTACGCTATTTCATGAGGCGTTTGTAAGCAACGCCAAATCTATCCATGGATTGCTTTTTTCGTTTTGGTAGCATACCAAATGATTGTGTGGTTGGTTTTTCATTAAGTCATATATGAATAAAGTTTTATGTGTGGATTAATACGTATGCATAGATTGAGAATGTTTTTGTTTGAGATGATTTTTTCATAAATGAGATAAGTATGTTTTTAATTGGGACTTGGGAGAGACAGATTTATAATAACTTATTGAATAAGCCACTTTCTATATCATTAAACCACAAATAAACAATTATATATAACTGACTGAATAAGTTGTGAATTTCTTTAAAAGTCATTAAATTGATACAATATCTATATCTATCTTTGATTTGATACAACTTCATATTGGGCCCATGCAATGCAATGACCATAGGCCCAAAGGCTAAAGTCATTGCACATTTTGCACTAAAACGGCGATGACGCATGACAGTAGAGGGATCACTTCATGATGTATTTTACATAAGACTATGTTAAATAAACGACAAAAATGGAGAAGAATACATTGAATTTGAGCACCTTAAACCAGTCAACCAACCATTGGTTGGTCAAAGATTATCTGATAGTCAAAATCTCATCCATTCATTGATTTGTTTTTTTTGATAAATTTACCAAACTAGACCTTATTTTTGTTAAACACCAAAACACTTGTGATTTTCGAATATTAATAAATATCCTGATATTTATATTTAAAACTGAAAATAATGTGTTTATATAAAATCAGAATGTATTAAAATCTGAAAATTTAAAACCTGATTTTTGAGTAATATTTGCTCTTTGAAACTACAAAATAGTAATTGTGGGTTTAAAAACGTTTAGATTTGGCCCCTTCTAACAATCATTACAAAATCCCGTTAAATGATGAACATTTTCATCATTTTGTCAATTTATTTGTCTTTCATCCAAACAAAATCGATTTTGTAGTTTTTTATTGGTAAAAAAACAAAGTAATTGATAAAATGACAAAAATACCCTTATTTAATGAAAAAAAATTAAAGTCAACTTAAAGAGGGAATCAAATCTGGACGTTTTGCAAACTATGATTGGTGGAATCATCTCTCATTTCCCCTATTACCGACTGTTGCCCTCGTTTAGTGCATTTTTTTTGGTTTTTTGACATGATAAACGATAATCATCTTATAATTTTAAAAGGGTATAAATTAAATGAGTCATTTTCAACGAACATGAACCAAATATGTAGTTTACTTTACTTTTTATTGTGGATCCACATTTTCAAAAGAAATCTGCAATTAATTTTGTCGCTTACTTTAAGTGTATAGTCATTTTACTCTAATTATTGTTGCAACATTATAATATAAGATGATTATATATATATATATATATATATATATATAGGTTGGTTATTATACAACCCTTGACATTTGTGCAACCAATACAACTCAATCTCAACCGTCCATTTCATTTGATTAATAYGTGATTTCATAGAAGTTTTGATTGTTTCCTAATATAAAGTATTGATCATAATTAATAAACCATATTCATCTTCCATAAATATTCAAATCATAATAAACGAACTCTCATCATTTCCATAAATATCTCAATTTATTGGGTTGTATTGGTTGTACAAATGCGACATGTTGTATTTGAAACAAACTTTCTATATATATATATATATATATATATATATATATTTGGGATCATGTAAGACCAAAGTTTTTTTCGTGAGACCTGTAAAACCAATTATCGACCCTTGGATTAAATCTATAATCTGACAATCTGAACATTCATAAACGCCACGAAACTTCTCAATAATCACAAAATTGTCATCGTGCAACTTTAGACTGTTAGATCATTAACTTATAAAGTTTATCAATGAACACAAATTGGTCTTACGGGTCTCATGAAAAATATTTTGTCTCACGTGAACCCAACCCTTTATATATATATATATATATATATATTATTGTTTTAAATAGAATGAAAAATAGTTATATCTCATGAAACATTAAATAAATAATGAGATAAAATATGGGTCTTTTTGATTTGCGAGAATATAATGGATTTTGAATCCATGTTTGGTTTATCGGATTGTTCGGATTTGAAATCCTTCAAACATAAGATTTTGAAATCCACTGGAGTGGTTGGGATTTCATCAGATTTCGTAAAATTTCTATACAAGAATGTTTTAAAATATGTTTAAAACACTTGCTTTATATTAACTCATTAATAAAAAGATATTTTAATTACTTTTTTATAAAATTTATTTATAAAAATATAATTTCATTTCATTCCAAATCCTTCCAAATCCAAATCTTTATAAATCTAAATGGGCAAATTGCATGGTAATACTGAGTTGAATACCACATCACTCGTCACATCAGCATGGTAACCGCTTAATATTTAAACCGGTTACCCGAGTACTTAAATGTTTAAAACTTTACATATTAAGTACCAAAATAAAAGTTTTAAAATTACGTTACCCAAAATATAAATCAAATTAAAATACGTTATTTTTTCATACAATTTACTCATTTTCCATAATTCTATAAAATCTAAATCTTTAAAAACCATTCCATCAAACCAAACTACCTCTAAATATAATTTAAGTTGGGTTTGTGCAATTGTGCACCTAAAGAATAAAAAATATTATTTAAAATGAGAGATTTGTTGGATTGCTTCACTAAGAACATATTTTTATTATATGCACTCAAGAAAGAGTTATTTATATTTATTTTCGCTATTTATTCTACGCATATGGAAACAATATATCGGAAATTAAGAAATTTAAAACAATAAATAAGTTTGCATAATTCTTTCCTGTTGAATGAATATATACGTAGAATACATCATGAATTATTTCAAAATAAATGATCGTGTAAGAAAAAAAGTTAAGATAAGAAAATGTAAGAAAAGATCTAGACACTTGATCACCTTTAATCTTAAATTTACTCATAAATCATGTTTGATTCGAGAATTGATCTGGTGCATCTCATCTCTGCACATATTTGTTTCCAAGAGTTAAATTGTGCTATCGGATTTGATGATCTATATAATTCATTTAATAATAAAATCTTGAGCAAACCACAAATTTGGTATATGTGATTTGTTGAAAATAACATTTTTTGTCCCTTCAGTTTTAAAATTACAATATGATCATCGTGATTTGTAAAAAACATTTGGATTCGGTCCCTTCCTCTGATGGTCATTAAAAAAAATTATAAATGAGGGCATTTCCATAATTTTATTGATTTTTTCTCTTTACCCAATCAAAATTGATTTATGATTTTGGTCCCTGTGGTTTTTGATTGGGTAAAAAACGAATAAATTAATAAAAGAAACGAAAATGCCCTTCATTTAACGAAATATTTTAACTGTCGTTAGAGGAAAAGTCCAAAATCATATGTTTTTGTAAATCACGATGGTAATTTTGTAATTTTGAAACTATGAGAACGAAAAAGTGTTATTTTTCAGCAAACCACATGGACCAAATTTGCAGTTTACTATAAAGTCTTTAAACTTAAGGGGTGTTTGGGATTGCTTATTTGAAATAACTTATGTTTTTTACAAAAGTCTATTGACTTATTATAAGTTAGAATGATTTAACTTTTTTCAAAAAATTCTTATTACCGGTTTGGCACCGGTATAAGTTGTTTATCCAAACAATCAAAAGTGTTTATTATCAATATCACACCAAAATAAGTCAATAATTTTTTTTATAATCAATCCCAAACACCTCCTTAAAGTTGGAAATTAATTTAAAAACAAAAATAACAATAAATAATAAAACATACAAACATAAATCACAACATTTAACAAACCTGATGGGTGAAAACGTAATTTACTCTAAAAATAACTGTTAACAGCAGACAATGTTGACTTTTGAGGGGATCAAATGTAAATTCAACCTTAAATTTTTTTATTTTATCAAATAAAAAAAAGAAAATTGTATTAAAATAGAAAAAAATTTCACCTTATTTTTATTTTGGGGAACAAACTTTTAAAATCGTCATTTAAGAGTCTCTATAAAAAAAGTTATTTATTTAAAGGTCTGGTTGATCTGTTGAACAAGTAACAAGTAATTTAAGGGTCTATATCAAACTTTTGGTTTGATTTGCTAAATTTGATTTAAACTTTAATATTGATACGAATTGGTTAGATACAAAAATTTTGAATGTGATATTTAATATTTATTTTTTACTGTATCAATTAATTTTTTCTATTAAATTAATTTTTTATTGTATTAGTAAAAACAATTTTTATTGTGGTAATTTGGATTTTTTAAAAAAAAAAATCTTTAATTCGATATCTGAATTAAAAAAAATGAGATTTGAAAATGAAAAATAGATTTTGTTGCATTATTTTTTGAAGAAAAAAAAACGAATTTTAGTTATTTTTCTATAATTATTTTGCAATTCTAAATATGACGTGAAATATTAGTTTTAAAATAAAAAATTAATATGACATCAAATATCTTAGTTGACAAAAGATCTGAATGATATCAGCATTAACAGGTCAACTAGACCCTTAAATAAATAAAAAGTTTGATAGAGACTTCTAAATAAAATTTTAAAAAATTAATTCCCAAAATAAAAATCATGTAAAAGTTAGTTATATTTTAATGCAATTTACTCAATCAAATAAAGCTTATGATAGCTGTTTTGGGATGAGATTTGTGCTCAAATCCTTCCCCTAATTGTGGTCATGTATAAAGAGAATCTACCCATGTGACCAATAATAACCACCAACTCCCTTTATATATCTATATTATTTTAAATGTTAAATTTATAAAAAGAATACAATATTTATAAAATATTAATGCGACCATTTATCAAACGTTTATCTGGGTAAACGTTTACCAAGTCACAATACATTACCTGATAAATATGGAAGGACTAAGATTCTTATCCGGTAAGAGCGAAGGTAAGGACCGAGAGTCTTACCCAGTAAGTGAGGGCGACAAGTCTTACTTAGTAAGTGAGAGCGATGACTCTTACCACGGTTAGCGTTTACCGGGTAAATTGTTGCGTACGATTCTGTTTTGTTGGACTAAAATCTTACCCGGTAAGTAAGTGATAATGTTGAATTTTGCCGGTAAACACTTACCCGGGTAAGCGTTTGGTAAACAGCCCCTAAGACGATATTTACCAAACACTTGCCCGATAAAAGTTTAGCCGGTAAAATTTTACATTATCACTTCCTTATCAAGTAAGATTTTAATCCAGTAATACGGTACCGTATACAAGAAGTAAGTGTTAACCGTGGTAAGAATCGTCGTTCTCATTTACCGGATAAAACTCTCGATCCATGTATTTACTCTTACTGAGTAAGATTTTTGGTCCTTATTATATTCATTTGATAAGATAATGTGACTTGGTAAACACTTATTCAAATAAGTATTTGATTAACTGCCTCTAAATATAACTCAATAATGCATTGATGGTCATGATTTGTCGAAATTCTTGCCTGAAAAATGGCTTCATATATAGAGTAAATAATTGATGAAGTTTACTTCGGTGGCATTTGTTTTTTAAGAGGTGCTGAAGTCTGAATTTATTTATGATTTTTAAGAGGTTGTGCTGAAGTCTGAAATCTGAATCAGTCAGACTGTTTGTTTTTTGCGTCTGAAATCTGAAGTTTGAAGATGAGAGATCGAGAGTTGATATGGATCGACAGTTGACAAAGTTGAGAGATGAGAGATCGAGACAGAAGAGTTGATCTAGAGAAACCGAGCGCAAAGAGATCAGAGTAGGTAGACAACGATTTGAAATAAGAGGTAATAAGAGGTTTCGCAACCACTTAAATTTTCAGACCTAATAAGAGCTTTTAAGCTCTTAACTGAAAAAAAAAAAAAAAAAACACACTGAATCTTTTTATGTCTGACCGATTCACACTTAAGAGAACATTAAGAGTTTTTTTTATTAAAAATAAACATCCCCTTCATGTCCATTAAGGATTGTTAAGAGGATGACTTTAAAGGTTGTTTATGATTGTAATAATAGTGAATTTTATTTTTAAAAATAATAAAATAAAAACAATTTTGCATATTTAGTCATTTATGCTTAAACATAAGTTCCATATTTTTTTAATTGAAAACCACATTGATTTTTAGAGTAGACTACAAAATTGGTCCCTGTAATTTGTCGAAAATAACAATTTTGTTCATGTAGTTTTGAAATTACAAAGATGGCTACTGTAGTTTGTAAAAACGTTCAAATACGATTCTTCCATCTAACGGTCATTAAAAACTTCGTTAAACGAGTTGGTATTTTTTTTTGATATAAATGTATGTATATGTATGAAATTATTTAATAAAATATATAAATTCAAAAGTGTTAAACTCTGAAAATGGATCAAACTAGCTTGATATTGTGTTAAACTGTCAGTTCAATCACATGGGTCAAGCAAACAGTCGTCACTTCATCATTGGTTTGTTATTGATGCAAGAAATTTAATATTAACATGTAATTTATCGTATGTCATTTACGATAGATCTCGTCACATTAATTTTAGTTAACTAGTAAGATCTACATTATAAGTCGCCATTGGTCATTAAAGACGATATATGACAAAAATCATTTGCATCCACAAAATGTATAGAAAAAATGTGTTTTTGAGAGAGATAAATTGAACAAGTATGGTTGTCCCCTGTTGAGATATGCTATTAAACCTAAATTGGGGTTATCATAAGACTGAATTACACGGGATGCCTATGCCATAAGAAATCGCAGAGCCACCCATTGTTTGGGATAAACCAAGGTTTCTTTTTATATTTTATCATAAAATGCGAGGTATTTTAATGTAGTAGGGGAATCCGCCATTTCGCCCCCTTACGCCCTGGGCGACACACGTACTACAATAGCCGGGACACTACAGAGGGTAATGAAATTATTCGTGAGGCTGCAAAACGGAATCCTGGTTTGATTGTTGGTCTTAACCAGGACCAACAAGATTCTATAAGTGTGGAAGATTTACTGTATTTGTTTGGTTTAATTTAATTTATGCAGCATTTGTGTGCCTAAAAGTTTATTGGTATTTTTGTACCTATTACCCATATGTATATACTCGTGTAAGAGCATATTGAATAGATTTTCTAAAATGAAGAAAAATAAGATTCTACATATTTTAACCTACTTTTTTATAACAGATTCTTCAAAACTTTCTCAAAAAGTTAGTTATGTTAATGTTTAACTGTTATATTTGTTAATTATAAAAAACATAAAAAAAAATATGCAAGCAACCAATTATAATTATCAAGCTCACAAAATGTTTATTTGACTATCAATTTTAGGACTTCATAAAATTAATCTAGCTATATAAAAACTGTTCTCGACATTCACAGTTAATATATATATATATATATATGTATGTATGTGGGTGGTGTCAAATTAGTATTCAAATAAGATAACTTTGGAATACCTGTAATTATATTCCGTAGAGACTTTTTGACCGTTCCATTGAACCAATTGGGAGACTTCAAAGTTCAAAGTAAACTTGGGAGTCTGGGATCACATTTTCAACAATTAAAAAGCACTCCTGTCACTTCAAGTCCAACCTTTAATTTTGGGGTGGGCTAATGGCACCCCACCCCATTGCTAACGGCACCCCTTAATTAGGTTTTTAATTATTATTTTTTATGAGTTTTTGTGTTTTTTTTTGTTTTTTTGTCCTTTTTGTTATTATTAATTTTTATTTTATTATTATTTAAAGACAATTATTAATTAATATATATTATTTATTTTATTTTCTTTTTTTATTTATTTATATTATATTTTAATTAATATA
>NC_037540.1:1419471-1428803 GCF_001531365.2 Cynara cardunculus var. scolymus
CTTAACAATAAAATTTTATAAAGATAATGATTCTGTTAGAACTCAATGATTATCCTAATTATATTTTAGATTTTTTATATTCAAAATGAGATGTTTATCCTGTATTTGATTATGTTTATCTGCAGTTAATTATACGAATTCAAACATGAAACTTTAATAAGTTGTACTTACGCACAATTACTTGTGATCTTAAATTTTAGGTAATATGCATTGATACACAGTACTTCATGCATAATAAATGGTTTTTAAGAATTTTTGTCAAATTCTTTATAATATAGTATAGATATCAATTTAAAATCTTATTTTTTTAAATAAATTTAATAAATATTTATGATGATTATAAATAAACAAGTTAGAGTATTTTTTTAATAGATTATTTTAATTTTTTAAATAGAAAATCAAATATTAAAATGTTTAAATAAATTAGATTTAACTTAAATAAATCACATTTAACTTAAATAAATCGTCTATTTTAGAGATTTCAATAACCAAATATTATCTAGCAAACGGTTAATTACATTAATAGTCCTTTGGCCTAATCTAGTTTGAAAAAGCATGACTCAAAAATCCTATTTTACACTTTCCACTAACGGTGTTTATGTGTGAAGTTAAATATTTTGCGAAAATACAAGAAGTTTCAATATCATATATGATTACATTTCTTTGGGTGGGATTATGATGAGAAGTTTCAATATCATATATGAATCGTTTCAATATCATATATGATGACACTTCTCGGTGAATCTCATCATAATGTGAATCAAATGGTGTAGATTCCTTCTTATACTTTTCACCGGAACCCAACTCTAGGATGAGATGCACCGTATCAAGCGCGATTCATAGGTGAGTATGAGATTAAAGATGATAAAAATTCAAGATCCCATCTTACACTTCTCAATTTAACTCTACTTCTCACACGATCTTTCGCCTATATATAACTGAACATATATACAGAGGAGTTATATAAAGATGGATAATATATTGAAAATATATGTATATGAAGAGGGTACGTGGTGGTGTAGTTGTCTAATATAGATATTAATACAAACTCAACAATCATATTAAATCTAATAAATAAAAGGATGTCGGGATCATCGAGTTTGATTCAAATAAAAGTAACTCAATATCAACCAAATGTCTATGGTTTCAAGATTTTACAACTCGATTTAGATAGTGAGTTGCTTCTTCTTAAGTTATTTCGTATTGGGTTGGGTTGGGTTGAACGGGTTTTTGAGCATCCCCACTCTCCACCTTGTTATAAATATTGGTTTTTAGTTTGAGTCATATAAATTAAGGAATGCTATATGCATATCTTTTACGTCAGAATCAAATCAAATCATGTATCAAGATTGTAAAAGTAAGTATTGATGTTGATGTGTGTGACTAGTAGGTACAGATGCATTTAACAACATATAAGAATGCATTTGGCCCACCCCATAAATTATCATCTAATTCCAACAAGTACAATACTTGTGGAAAAAAAAATACAATTTTGTGTTAAATGAATCTGGTTGAACAATAAATAATGTTAGGTTTTTTGTTGTCCTTTTATTTACTTTCCCCACTAAAGTATAAAACGAGGAAGTGCATAGCCTATAGGTATGTATTGTTATCCTATTTCAGTGACAATAGTCTTTTTATCTTTATGAAAAATAATTTGCATCCCTAAAATATTAAAATTTAAATATTTAATAATGACAACGGAACCATAAACATAATTGGTATTGTAATTGTCACTACCACTTACAATGTAACTATCAATACAGATTTGATACCGAAGGTAACTGTTAATGCAACTATTAATGTGATTATTCCATGTATACTGAGTATCATCCATGTCCCCGGAAGGGAGGCGAGCGAAGGGAGGCCACTTTATAGTCCCTCACATCCCCAAGGGTTAGGACCACTTTTTACAGGTCAGTGTAATCATGGTGGGGATTCTTACTCTTAGAGCCATTATTCAGATAATTAGAATCCCGATCAGAAGAACTTTCTAGCTCACTCTTTGTCCTGACCCGCTATTTGAATTCTTCGATTGACTTCATCTGTTTATTCATTCAACGCACAGCCACAAGCGAGACAAAAGGACTTCCATATTAACAACGATAAAAATCAGATGACATTTTTATTCGAGTCAGTGAATATGATAAGGATATTAACAACGATGAAAACTAGATCATTGTTTTCACTCTGATTAGAAGTTCAACGAACTGTGTTGGATGACACACTGACAAATGCGTAAAAGAAGGGAATTGATATGAAACATGGACTAAAATTGCATAAAAGAATCTTAAGAGATAATTTTTGTAAGTTAGAATTTGGTCTAGGGGGAAATTTACATGATTTTATGGCCAACTTGTAATGGACAAATATTTTAGCATGTAATGTATTTTTTTTTCTTTGAAGAGTGTCTCATGTTATGCTTAGATTAATCCCGATAAATTATGAATGTAAAAGATCAGCCCTGATATATTCAGTAATCACAATTGTTGTGCACGTCTAGAATCAAACACTGAGCATATGAGATATTTCATCACATTCTCTGTACCTCAACCACTACGCCACAACCTTTGTGGTTTTCATGTTTAAGTCTTAGGTGGCGTTTGTTTTTTAAGAGGTGCTGAAGTCTGAATTCACTTCTGATTTTTAAGAGGTTGTGCTGAAGTCTGAAATCTGAATCAGTCAGACTGTTTGTTTTTTGCGTCTGAAATCTGAAGTTTGAAGATGAGAGATCGAGAGTTGATATGGATCGACAGTTGACAAAGTTGAGAGATGAGAGATCGAGACAGAAGAGTTGATCTAGAGAAATCGAGCGCAAAGAGATCAGAGTAGGTAGACAACGATTTGAAATAAGAGGTAATAAGAGGTTTCGCAACCACTTAAATTTTCAGACCTAACACGAGCTTTTAAGCTCTTAATTGAAAAAACACACACACTGAATCCTCTTATGTCTGACCGATTCAGACTTAAAAGGACATTAAGAGTTTTTTTTATTAAAAACAAACAGCCCCTTAGTGATGTTCATCAGTTGAAATTCAATAAATTTAGGTAAATACAATCTAAACCAATCATCAATGACGGATTTTCCCATCTAATCCAATCTAGTTCACAGTAGACAATTGATCAAATCCAATCCAATGGATTATAGTATTAGATCAGATAAGATAATTTACTATTGGTTATCTATTGGGTCAGATTATATTCATCCAATATTTTGATTCATTTTTACCAATTAATGGGTTAACTTTAACTAATTGTTCATAAATACTACATACAAAATCAACTAAAAACAATATCATAAAATATTATGTGTGTGTGTATGTATACACACAAACATAATATTTTATGATATTAATTTTAGTTGATATATATATATATATATACACACATACACACACACACACATCACTCGTATCGGAATAGGAGTTGAGGTGAGAAAGTGTAAGAAAAGATATAAACCATTGATCACTTTTAATCTTACCCACCTCATTAATTCCGCTTGATGTGATAACTGATATGGTGCATCTCATTAGTGTTGATCTTCAATAAGATTGATCGAATGGTGAAGATCACTAATTATCCTTCTTAACTTCGATTCTCACTAGTTGGATGATAGTGTTGATCAATTTTGCTAGATTATAGATTGTCAATTTGTCATCCATGAACTGACTGTTCTAATTTGGATGTTGAAATTTTGGATCTGATCCAATCAAATTACAATTGGATATCCAACAAAGGTACCTTGGTTTGGACCATTTGGTTATAATTAGATTATATGACTTGTTGCACACTGTAATTTATATTACCATCTTTTGTTGTAAATTATGTTAATTATTATCAGAAGAAAGTTGAGTTACAAACTGAAAATCGGTTAAAGAATTATTTACTAGAAAGACCATAATACCCTTAGGCATGTGCAAGAAACATGCGATGTTTAACGTTTGGCAGCCAAACAACATACCATTTTGGACGATACCATGTTTTTTTTTCCATATACCACGTCTCAACCAATTATAATCGATACGTAAAGTTATATACCATATATCAACCAACTATACATGGTACCAAATTTTTTGGGTTGGTACAGTTTTGTACCAACATTGCAAAAGTTGAAGTTACAAATTTATTCCAATTAATATATTTACCAACTAGAGTCAGATGCAGTAAAACTAACGAACATTTACACAACATGTTTATATGTGTTGTACAGTTTATCCATACCTATACAAAAATTCAAATAACCTTCATGTAATACAAACATTCACTAATAATTTTATACAATTGGCCATTGAGAAGCAATGATGGACCGTCGATATGTGAATGAGTTATTATGGTTGTTAGAATTAGGCGAATAAATTCAATCAAATTCTATATATCCATCTGAATTATAATTTAGAATAATTTAAAATTTAAAATCAAAATATGGTATAATTGAATAAACTTTAATATATAACTAATTAATAAAATAAGTTGGTAAGTTATGGTATTACCGTGTTACATGACTCCTAATAGCATGTACCAACCAAATTCAGATAGTTGGTGCAATACTATCAACTAATTAGTTGGTGCAATACTATCAACTAATTAGTTGGTATTGTTAATACGTAAATTAGAGGTGATCATTTGCAGGTCTGAGTTGAGCCTAACTTGTTTAAAATTCAAGCCCTTTTTTTCGGGCTTGACAACTTGTCATTGCCCACCCTATAAACGGGTTGGGCTTACCCACGAGCTAACGGTCCTAAAAAGTATAATTCTTTTTAAATCTATAAACTTAATTACTAACAATTAATTAACAAATGTTGAACAAAAAAGTAAAAAAAAAACATAATTGTAATTAAAATTTTAAGCAACTAAAGTGATACATGAATCTCAACAAGTAAAGAAAGAAATGAAAAACAAAATCCAGGCTTTCATAAAATCAATAATTCATTCCTATTTTTTTATAATGTATAACATTAATATTCACAACATAATTGCTCTATCATGCTACTGTCAATTTCAAACATCCAAAGTTTTGATCAAGAACCTTCATAATTCTTTAGTCGAAGAGTCTCATCTTATAACTTTAATAATTTACTTTTAAAATATATTAGTATAATTTTAATTAATGGTAAAAATATTAATTATAAAATATAAACGGGTTGAACGGGTCTGTCCATATTTATTTTTAAATTGCTCATGTCCGTCCGTTAATTTTAACGAACAAACTTGGACCCGTCCATTTTCTCGATAATGATTGTCCAAGCCCGTATATCTAACAGGCCAGGTCTAACAAGTTGTCCCGTTCATAAAAAACCCTAACAAAAATTAATTGGTTTGTCTTGATACAAATTAAAATCCTTAAAAAAAAAACAAAAAAAATACACAATGATATATAGTTTAGGAACTACATTTATATTTTACTGAAAAAAATTAGAAAAGTCTTGGAGAAAGGTCCCACCAAAATTCACGATCCCATAAACCTCGGCTTCAAGTTACCATATGTATACCGCGTAGTACCTGAAAGTCAAATCTTCTTTGCTGAATCATCGTCTTCCATTATCGCTTTGATCGATTATTCTTCCACTTTCTCTTCCTCTTTGACCCAATTTACACAGATCCCCTATATGCAAGTTGTCACCTACCTTTCACCGTTCTATATTAATCCAGACGACAACGAATTGAAGAAGAAAAGAGGATGTTATCCACATCTCCCAGTAGATTTCATGATCCTAATGTAGTGAAAAGGTATGAAGTTCGATCTGTAGTTATTTGTTTTGTTTTTTTTTTTTTTTTCGGGATTAAAGCTATTATGATACGATAGTAGATGAGAATCGTTAAATGGAGCGATAACCACGAATTTGATTTGATTACGTGCGAAATTATTACGAGATTGAAAGCTTAAAAAACGGAGGATTAGTTTCATGGAATCAATTGCTTTGATCAGAACCACAAAGGTCTACTGGTTATGAAGATCTTCAAAATTATATTGCACTTGATTCTTATACTTCATTTCCCAACATTTCTTCTTTTCCGCAAACAATCTTCGTGCACTGCATATGAGATCTTTTTGTTTCTCATCATTTTTCTTCTCTCCGCCTTGTTGCTTGATTTTGCTATTCTGTTGCAGCTAAAAGTCATGACTTCAGATTTGAAATAATTGTTTTATC
This sequence comes from Cynara cardunculus var. scolymus, assembly GCF_001531365.2. Taxonomy (NCBI): domain Eukaryota; kingdom Viridiplantae; phylum Streptophyta; class Magnoliopsida; order Asterales; family Asteraceae; genus Cynara; species Cynara cardunculus. The sequence goes on from NC_037540.1 coordinate 1,425,621, forward strand.
ATCACAATTTTTAATGGAAGTATGGTTTCCATGATGTTAATCATGAGTTTTTTAGTTAGATTTTACTGTTTTCATTGATGATCGTCAACCGCCCACTATTGATTCAATTTAGATCGTTTTAGGGAGAGATATTGAACCATTTCGATTTTGCTAGAAACTTGATTCTCATCATATATTAATTCGTGGTTTAACTCTTAAGAAACTGAAGAAAAATTATGATAGAATTGATTGCTATGTTGAGACCTATGGAATTCTATTGTTTATTGGATGAAAATGGAACGAGTCATCAACCTTCTTCATATACTTCATGCATCTCTATTAATTCATAATAAGATCGCATAATGATGAGGGTAGTTATTACATAAACACGAGTTCATTGCATTCATTTTGATGTTTTGTTTTAGAGTCATTTTGGTATATAACTTTAGGCGAAGGATCGTGTGAGAAGAATAGTTAAGTTGAGAAACGTAAGAAGTGATCTGGATCATCTCATCCTAATGTGCATCAAAGGGTGAAAATCCTTCCATACGCTTCATATCTTAACTCTCCTTTACATTAGAACTCAATCCTGTAACTTAAAACGTGATTTCATTTAAATCCATCACATTCATGATAGTTAAAATAAGTATGGCTTCATGCCGATCAAAAGGTCATGTATTCGACTAAGATGAATTGGGTATGTAAACAAGGTAGGGGTAAGAAATAGGTGACATGTGAAGGAGGAAGGATATGAATAGTACACCTAGTTTCTATTTCATTTATACCTCGTATGAGAGGATATGAATGGAATTCACCCGTGAATGACAAACCCTTGACTAAAATCCCCATTAGTTTTCAACATTCTTTCATCTTTCGTTAAGAAAGGAAAAAAACTGTTGGTATATATATATATATATATATATATATATATATATATATATATACATATAATTGCTTCTCATGTGAAACGAAATTCCAGTTGTCTTTGGGAGTTTACTTTCATATTCTAATTGTTTGGAACTTTGCACAGCACATATTGATGGCTAAATGTCAACACCTGGCCCACAATCCTTTGAGAGTCATAGAGGGTGGTTGAAGTGTAGGGTTTAATGTATTCTGATTTGAAACGTCGTCCACTGCTTTATACGTAGCGTAAATCATTTATTATATCTAGTCCCACGCCTTCAATTTCAATATACATCAATAAATCAATGATATATTTTTGTACCCATGGTTACAGTGAAGAAATATATAAATCAATATTCAGAGGATTACTATTTAATTTTTTCAAAATAGTGTATTTAAAGTCATTTTTTAAAAATTATATCTAACAATAACTCTAAGAACTACTTTATTTTTAAATACTATAAAAATATATTATAAAAATATTCTATAAAATTTTCATATTATTACACTTTAAAAAAAAAACCTTCTGAAAAAATTATAATACATGCAATTTAACTTGTAAAAACAATTTAAATAAGATATCTCTTTTTTTTATAATAAGTTTTAGAAATCTCTCCAAGTTCGGAGATTTCTTGTTTTTTTAGTATATACCATAGCATGCTCCTGGAAGTTGGAACATAAAATGCTCTAAAATATCTATTTAATATAGTTGTTTGAAATGTTTTAATTTTTTTAAAATAGATTATCAAAACTTAAAATCTTTAAAAGAATTACATTCAACTCTAACAGCTATTCTATTTTAGAGATTTCAACATTAATCATATTATTAAAATATTTTATATATTTATTATCATAATAGAATTTATAAAAAAAAAATTATAGCACATTGAACCACATTGAGTCATTGACAAAAACAATGAAAACAATCTCTCTCTCCCTCAGTTTTAAGATTTCTTTAAGTTTAGATTTCCTATAGTCTTTTATTTTTATTTTGTAGAAGTTTTTTTATTTTATTTTATAGAAGAAGTGTCATAGTTAGACTAAAAAACTCTTAAATCAATAGAGATGCTCTTAAAACACTGGTTGGGTCTATGATAAGATATGATTATGTTTTATACATTTAAATAAATAGTATATAAAATCAATATATATTGTATTTTGTATTTTCTTATTTTGCCTTGCTTTTTCTTCAATAAAACAAAAATATTCTTTGCAACGATTGTAAAAGGTTTATATTTATATCACGATCTTTGGTTTGAGAAAAAATTTGGTCGTTCGTTTTTGAAACAAGTTCATGTTTTTATATTTTTTAAAATGCTTAAACTTAGGAGCATCTTCGATGGAGGTTTTTATAAGAACATATTTTTTGTACATTTTGTTGTTACATAATTTCTAACTTATTAAATTAAGAACTCACATTAAATTAACAATGGTAATTCTTCTAAGAACTTTTTTGTGGGTCTTACGTGTTTTTTCTCAACATCAATAGTTATTATATATTTATAAATGAATATATATAAAAACTAGCAGATTGTCATTTTAAATCAAATTCAGCGTAAGAACCAAAGTTCTTGTAAAAAAACTTAAAAAAGTTTACAATATTGGTAATTATAAGAAGCTACACCTTTAGCATCAAAACTAACAACTATTTAATTATCTTTTTATAGTCAAGTGTTTGTGCTAAATTTCATTTGTTGTACTCATGATCCCATTCGACTTACTTTGGATGCTTAGAAACAAGAAGTGGACGTATTGTGGACGTATTGAACTCAGACGATGATGGGTACGTACATACACTTTTAGCTAGATATATTACGTTTACACATAGTTTTAGCTAGATATACTGTGTTCGGTTAAATAGATGGAAAGACAATAATGGATACATACAATTTTAGCTAGATATATTATGTCCAGATGAATAGACGAAAACACAATAGTGTTATTTTTATCAAACTTTTTAATTAAATACATAATATAAATTATTAACAGTGGTTGAATGTTGACTTGTTTTTCCATTAAACTATGATTAATTTGATAAAAATTGGAGATTATAATGTAACAAGTATAATTATAAAAAATATAAATGTGTTAAATGTACCATCCCTTGTTTTTTTAAATATTATGTTATGGGGGAGGCTAATGACACCCCTATGGGTTACCATTGACACCCCTAAGTAGGCTTCAAGATAAATTTTTAATGGTTTTTTGTTTTTTTTTTTGTCCTTTTGTTATTATTACTTTTTATTTTATTATCATTTAAAGAAGATTTTAATTAATATATATTATTTATTTTATTTT
>NC_037540.1:1429817-1482417 GCF_001531365.2 Cynara cardunculus var. scolymus
AAATATTATATAATATATTAAAGTATACATGGAATTAATATATATATAATTATAACTTAATATATATATATATTAAATAATAAAAATTAAATATAATTAAATTGATTTGATGTTTTATGAGAGCATAATTCTCCATTATTCAACACCATAGAAGATGTCATTAACACTCCCTATGTTATTACCTAAAAAACACTATCACATCAATTTTACACTTACTTTTTCTCCTATATAATAGTACAGTTAATAAATTGGATGGTGGATTTAACCGTATTTATTATCCACAAGATGCATGAGGATGAGGTGAAAATTCTTAAAAAAAGACAACCGTTGGTCTGTAATGATTAAAATTATGAGGGACCGGTGACGGTGTTTATTGTTGACTATATTTGCTTACCTACAAACTGAAAGTAACCCATCTACTACTTAACAAAATGAGCCGATTCCAGTTATTAAAATGCTCATCACTTTCAAAATTTCACACCATATGCTTTTAGTTTATTTTATTTTATACCAAACAGTTGGTGAATTTTTATCATGTCGCTTGTTTTTTCTTTTTTCCCGGTTTGTGTATACCTCGGATCATGGAAAACAACCAGAAAAATCTCGAATATGAGGAATCTTCTCAAATCTCGAGTGGCTTGTTTTCCTCGAATAACTGGGGACAATAAACTTGATGGTCTGTTTTCGTCTCCCAAATTTGTCACCATATATTACTTTTCCCCTCAGTTAGATTCTTGGATTAGAGTAGAACTAAATGCATCCTTATATATTACTAAATATACTCATCTCGACTAATTTTTTCCTCACACACATCAATATCAAGACTTATTTTTACATTTATAACACATGATCAGATGATATGATATTATTATGACAGGTGAAGGATCATGGAGTTATGGTTAGAAGTATAAAAAGAGAATTTGAACCTTGATCACTTTTAATCTCATGCTCACCCATGAATTGCACTTTAGAAGAGAATTGATCTGGTATATTTGGGTGCACCTCGTTAATATTAACAATTAGAATTGATTCAAGAGTAGATAACTACTCCTACGCGTATCACCTGAATCCAACCCACCATGACATAAAAAGGGTGACAGTCCCATCTAATTCCATTACCCCCTGCATCTTACAAGTATTTCATTAAATGGGAAAGGTTTCACACGCATAGCACACGTCAGAATCTGGGTCGATAACGTGCCTATATTTTCTTCTCCGAATGGTTTATATTTCTTCTTTCACAATGAATGTTCTCAAACTTCCAATCTAATTCCCTTCTTGAACAGCCTTACTTACTAGAAGATGAAGACATCAGCTTCAATTTTCATTGCTTCGATCGTAATTCTACTACTAGTAACAAGATCAGAGGGCGATGCCAGATCCCGAATCATCAGAATTTCATGTGATAACCAAAAAGAGAACAATCAAACCTTATTCATCCCAAACTTTGTCCGTACAATGGAAAGAATCGCCACCCAGATGCGAACTTCACATAACGGAACAGCAGTTACGGGCACTGGACCTGATAGTAACATCGGACTTGCTCAATGCTACGGCGATCTTTCTAGAGACGATTGCATCTTATGCTATGCCGAAGCTCGTACTGTTCTTCCCACTTGCTTTCCCAACAATGGCGGTCGAATTTATCTAGATGGTTGCTTTATGCGAGTCCAGAATTACAGCTTCTTCGAGCAGTATACAGGGCCTAATGACACTTATGTTTGTGGGAATACAACAAAGAAGGGTAGACTGTTTCAAGTATCAGTAAGGCAGGCAGTGTCCGATGCTGTAGCGGATGCACCAAGAAACTTAGACTACTTTGCTAGGAAAGAGGTGCCAGTATCTGGTACTAACAAGTCGGTCTATGTGCTCGCAAATTGCTGGAGGACTTTGAACCCGAGTTCTTGTAGGGCGTGTTTGGAGAATGCATCTGCATCGATATCGAAATGCTTGCCGTGGTCTGAGGGTCGTGCATTGAACACGGGATGTTTCATGAGGTATTCCGACACCAATTTTCTCAATCCTCTACCAGCCACAAGCAGCAGCTCTAACCATAGAGGTAACAAGAATGATATCGAATCAAACTATACAAGTTATTCCTCTTTTCAGTAGATACTTTGACCTGGTCTAATTTTGGCTTTTCCAGGTTATGAACCGATCAGGGTTTGGGGTCAAAAACTGGGATTTTGGGCTGGGCTTGGCCCGAACCTATTCGGTTTAATTGGCCTTTGACGCCTAGCAGGGGCTGGGCTTTGGGCTTAGTAGGCCCACACTTTTTTGGGCTGTGCACATGCCTATCTCTAGTTGGAGTTAGAGATGGTTAAAATGGGTCTGGTTTATTATGATTTTTTATGTAAATTTAAGGTCCAACTTGAATCAAGATTGGTTACGGGACCGGAACCGGTTATATATAGGACTTTTTAAAAAAAAACTAAAGTTCTTCTTGAAGTTTTTTTTGGGTTTCAATACTAAATTTTTTTAATCGTAATTATAGAAAAATTTATGACATTTTTGTGTGAAAAAAATGTAAAAGAAAAGATTTCAAGTGTATATAAATGACCAAATTAGAGATTTTAAAGTGTATTTCAATAAGATATTATATAAATAGAAAATTTTCAAACAAGATATTTTATATGCTTAAAGTTGTTTCGGGAAAATAAAAGTTGGGACCAATTTGGAATAGGGACCGGTTCTAGGGACCGAGCTTTTCACATGGAGAATTGGCTGACAGTTTTGGTCGGGACTGAGACCAGTTACAAAAGGATAATCTTGGACCAAATAAGCGGGACTGATTTGGGCCCGATCAAACCAGGACCTGCTGAATCTATATTTTGATCAACGGAGTTACTATTTTCTTTACAATATGAACATTATCAAGAGATTCAATTGACTTATTGACATTGACGACCAAATTAGTGTTCGTCATGAACTAACTTGGGACAATTTAGAACAATTTTTTTTTGTATTTTGATCATGATAACTTTTTCTATTAACAATTCAATTATTTTGGTAACATGATCATTTGAGTTACCTATTACTAACAACCTATCATTCTCTATTCACAGAATAAGCTAAATACTTGAAGTCTAACATTGATTATATCAGTATAGTTATAAATATCTCCTTTGATGATTTTTTGTTTGTGGGTTTTGCAGGAAAGATAATAGCTATTGTTGTTTCCGTTCTTAGTTCTTTGGCGGTTTTCATAGTTGCTTCGATGATTGTTTTATATATCTGGAAACGTAGATATATACAGAAGAAGAGAAAAGGTATAAACCATTCTACATTCTTTGGATCTTGTTTTAGAAGGCTAAGTGTAAAGTATTACAGTCTTTCATCGGCTAGACTTGGCCCATTTTTATGTCGGAACACCCATTCTCTACTTAAAAGAGCTCTCTTCGAGAGTAATCCCTTCTAGATATCCTAACATAAAGCATGATGAACTTGTCAAAACTTGGTAATAACTAGGGATGAAAACGGGGTGGGTAATGCATCTCCTGTCCCCAACCCCGACCCCGACCCCATTTAAGTCCCCATCCCCGAACTTTCCCCGTCCCGATGGGTTCGGGGGAAAGGAATCCTCGGCGGGCTTGGGGAACCCATTGGGTAGACGTTTAGTTAAAAAACATTAAAAACAATGTAATTTGAAATTAAAATAATAATGAATCTTCACTACATTAATTACTAATATTGAAAATCAAATATATTTGTCATTTAATACTAAATGTTTACATAGATACATATATGTTTATTTATTTATACACACTATATACATATATTTAACAAAAAAAATTAATCAGGGTCGGATTAAGGGCGGTAAGCTATCCTCGACCCCGCTTCGGGTATAAAAATAAACCCCCGTCCCTGCCCTGTAATTACCCGTCAAAGTGGGGAATTCCCGCCCTATTATCTCTAGTGACAACATATATAATTATTTGTGGGATTCCAATTTTTTTCTAAAAATGAAGAATGAAACTTCAAAATTTCTAAAAGAAAAACTAATTCAAATCCATCAATTCCTCCATTTTAGAGATTACAGTTCCTGCATTTTGGAGATTACAAGATTGATTGTATTATTAAGATAATCCTTCCACTTAATAAAATATTTCTTTTTTCTCTTTTTCAAAATTTAATTTCAATGTTCTCTTTTCGTGGGAATACGTCAAAAAAAATATTTCTCTCTCGTTGTAATCATTTTTAGCAACTTCTTCAACCTCTCTCCCACTTTCTCCCTTTTGAAGAAAGGTTTTAGTAAATCTGTTGAAGCAAAAAAACATGTCTGGAATCCTCAAAATCTCCGTTTTAAAGAATCACTTGGATATGCTTTAATGATTGGCTAACGTTTCAGGTTCCTATGATGCCAAGAAACTGGAAAAGATGCTTAATGATAGTAGCCTGAACTTCAAATACTCCACTCTTGAGAAAGCCACAGGAAAATGGGATGAGTGCAATAAGCTCGGTCAAGGAGGATTTGGGACGGTCTACAAGGTACTACTTAGAGCATCCACACAAATTCTGTCTGTCTACTATATTAGTTTTCTATCTCTGTCACATCTTTTATCGATTTTATCTTTCCCTCACATTTCATAACAATGAAAATTTCCTTCAGGGGGTTCTTTCAGACGGAAGAGAAATAGCTGTGAAGAGACTCTTCTTCAACAACAAATTCAGAGCAGCAGATTTTTACAACGAAGTTAACATGATTAGCAGTGTTGAACACAAAAACTTGGTGAGGCTGTTAGGATGCAGCTGTTCAGGACCTGAAAGTATTCTTGTATACGAATATCTACCCAACATGAGCCTCGACCGCTTCATTTTTGGTACGTTTAAATGTTTTCGATCATTTATTCCTTATCCGTCCAACGGGTCTAAGATCATGATGCTGATGACTTGAGATGCATTTATGAATTTGTAAACATGTACAGATGCAACAAAAGGCAAGGCCCTAAACTGGGAGAAGAGATTTGAGATCATCATTGGTACAGCAGAAGGCCTGGTTTACCTTCATGAGAATACCAAAAGCCGAATTATTCACAGGGATATTAAAGCGGCTAATATCTTGTTAGACTTGAGGCTTCGTGCTAAAATAGCTGATTTCGGGTTGGCGAGGTCGTTTCAAGACGATAAAAGCCACATCAGCACCGCCATCGCTGGAACACTGTAAGTATTCAAGTCCTACGTCAGCTAGACACAGACCATTCATCTATATTTTCTGCTTTTATTAGATCAAATAGCACTCAAATTATCTGCTAATCTTTTATTTGTTTTAATTGAATTTCACTAGAGGATATATGGCTCCGGAGTATCTGGCCCATGGTCAGTTAACCGAGAAGGCAGATGTCTATAGCTTTGGTGTGTTAATACTGGAGGTGGTCACTGGAATGGAAAACAATAGAAGCAAAATGGTAGAATATACCGACAGCCTAGTATCGATCGTAAGTATAAAAACTACCCGATACCCGATAACACAGTTGCAACAATTTTCATTTAACGAAAGTTTCTTTTCAAGTCAAGATGGCGATATTGATTGTGTTATTAAAACGTTTAGTCAAACAATGACTTGGGATCATATAAAACCAATTTGTTTTCGTGAGACGACCATAAAATACACTGAACTTTCATTGTTTCACACCAATATACTGTGAAAGTACAAGAAACCACTGAACCTTTCTTTTTGTACTTTTATAGTGTTTTTGCTTTGAAGATTCAATGTATTCTTGTGTCTTCACAAATGGTCTCATAGATCTCACAAAAACAGACCAGTCCCACGAGAACCCAACCCAACTCTTTTGGGACGAAAAAAGTGACGAATTAAAAAGAAATTAATAGAAATAACCATTTTAGTTTGCTAAATTTACCTCTTAGCCCTTTCTTACACAAAATTTCCAAAAAAATCACTACATCTACAAGTAGCAATTTCTCATCTTCAGGAGGAGCCAAAAGTTTTAATTTTTTTTTTTTAACATGGTCCGCAAGTACATAGATCAAATATGTAAATTAGTTTACGTCTACATATTTGGTCTCTGTACTTGAGGACCATGTTCAAAAATTTCTGTTCTTTTTATTACTTTTTGACGCCTCGGGAAGTTAAAGAGTTGTTGTTTGTGGAATGACTTTTTGAAAATTTTGGGAGAAAAATGGTTAAGAGGTAAATATATACGGCTGAAACGACAATTTTTGTTAATTTCCATAAATCAAATGCGAGTCAATTTAAAAATGAAAATATTTTTTTTTTTTGGTATTTTTGTATGAAACAGGCGTGGAATCATTTCCAGCAAGATAGAGTGGAGGAAATCTTCGACCCAAATCTAATGATGCAAGTTTATCCAAACAGCAATTTCCAAAAAGAGGCCATAAAAGTGGTACAAGTAGGACTTCTTTGCACTCAAGAAGTTCCATCTTTAAGGCCAACAATGTCAATGGTACTAAAAATGTTGGCAAAGGATGACGAACCCTTACCTTCCCCTTCTAATCCCCCTTTTATCGACGAAAAAACCATGGAACTCAACGGCTTTATAGAAAAGTTACGGTATTACCATAGCGGTGATGATTCTAGCTCTGTCGCCACCGTTTCCCGTAGTCATTTCTTCCCGAGGTAACACTTGTTAATTAATTATGAAATCAGCTGAATGAAAATATGGTCGCCAATTGGCCAAGTCTACAGGTACTGAAGAGATGTTGTGTAACGACCAATGCTCAAAGCAACAGGCAGACCACAATGAAAGTTTTTTGTAGTTTGTAATTTTTAAACTTACAAAGAACTCACAAATCTATTCTATTATCTATATGAGACGGGACGTTACATGTTATCTATAGAAGTTTCAAGTTTTTTTTTTTTTTTTTTTTTTGTATTTTATCTAGAAAATTTGTGATTCTGTAGATCTTTTCGCATGTGCCAACGTTCAATTAGTAGAAAAGGGTAGTGTATTAGCCAAGTTTTTGGAGGGTCATAATAGAAAAGTATTTTTCTGTATATTATATAATATGGGTATTAGTTTTATTTTTGTAGATTAAAACGTCAATCAAGGACGCTACAATTTGTTTGTAGGCCCTGATACACATGTATCAAGAATATATATTGACTAGATCAGTAATGGATAAAATAAATATATAAATTCATAAATATATCATATCAAAACAAATAAAAGAGTAAAAACCAAAAACAATATAATTAAAGCTAAAACGTGTATTATTCGTATGTGTGAGAATATGTGAAATCCTCATATGAGTGCTTAAAAGAGCCCTTAAGGTGTAAAAGAGGTTCTAACATATATACAAAAGAAATGGTCCAAGTCTAGCCAACGTGCGACTTAAATACGTGCCTCCAATGGATAATATGTGAAACTCTTAAATCACTCTCCAATAAAGCTTGGAGGAGAAATAAGAGGTTCCAACATATATACACGAAAAATAGTCCAAATCTACCCGATATAAGACTCCAACAGTCCAACTTAACAGTCCAATATATGGCCATGGGCCACTAAGTTGAAAACTTATTTGTAGGCTCCTGTACTCTTTTATGTCCATTATTTATCATGTAATGTTTGAATGTCATCAAATTGTTAAGGGTAGTTTACTTAAACATTAATTTGTAAGCGTTTAACAGTAAAATTTAACTATATCATGTAAGATTTTAATCTATCAAAACGACATCAATGTAACAATTTACCCGGTAAGTGCTAATGGTGGTAAGAGTCGTCGGCATCACTTACCGAGTAAGACTCTCGGTCTGTGTATTTGCTCTTACCAGATAACATTCTTGGTACTTGTCATATTCATCCGATAAAAAAATATGACTTGATAAACACTTATTCGAGTAAACATTTGTTAAACGGCCTCATAGTTATTCAAATTTATTGCCATTTTTCAGGGGACAAAATTTATTTAATTCATTATTGTATACTAATTTTAACAACTCTATTATAGAGTAAGAAAAGTTATAACCACACCGACTAACTTCGTATCATTGTCGTGCCGAATACTTTGAACAATTGAAATTATATAATATATTTTAAAAAGGTTTATATACATAAAATAAAAATGAATTTTATTCAAATTCCAATTTAAGTAATGTAATTTTTTTACGCATAGTAGAAACATAGTTCAAAATTTGTCTATATCTAACATAAAATTAGAACAACTATTGTACAATTTGGTTCATATTTTAGGTAATATATTTCGAAACTTTCGTTTTGGTACCTAAGATGTAAAAATTTAAGTATAATATACTTTTTTATAACTTTTTCATTTTTATTTTTATTTTTATTTTCAGTTTATTTTTATATCTGTACGAAGGTCAAAACAAAGTAATTATCATCATCAATTAATTAATAATTACTTTTAGTAGAAGTCTTCTTTACCAGCTTTCTTAAGTTACGTACTCATTTTTTTTTAGTAACTTTACTTTAAAAATATATAACAATAATAAATACTATCTCGATTTAAAATAAGTGTTTACATTTCTATTTCATTAAAATTTCATAACTATATATAAAACAACTTTAAAAAAAATATTATATGAAACAATTTTATAAGATTAAACAATGAAATCGATGGATGAGGATGGTTTGCACGATTTGTACAAATATGAATGGTTTGCATTTGATTGTTCCTATCTCTAAAGGGAACCAACTGAATAATCATAATCCTAAACCATATCTCTCATATTGGAAAATCTTATGTCTTTGGTTTGAATCTAGACACTGTCAAAGTTTTTATAGTCATGAATGTTCATCTACAATGACTCTAGACTATTTAGATTAATAACAGACACATGTTGACATTCCAACCTTCCTTCGCCTTAGGACTAGGATAGAAAGGCAGAGACGGGGAAGCCCTTCTCCTCACAGAACACTAGTTGTCTTTTAAATTATAAAAAATTAACTTGAATTCGGGACCACTATTCGAAATCTTCCTTAGCCGGAAAGATATGTAGCCATGAAAGTCGAAAAGAAATTCCGACTCTTTCATCCATGCTCCACTTGGGGGGATGTAAGCATATAGCTCAGTTGGTAGAGCTCTGCTTCTCATCCTACGAGGTATTAGCAATTATTTCCAGTTATAGATATTAATTATCCGAGACTTGTGATGGCCAAAAACCGGTCCCACGCCGCTCATAACCGGTCCCGGTCCCGTTCTAAAAAGTTAAGCTCGATCAAGCTTTATTGTAACCGGTTATGGGCCGCCGGTCCCGGTCCCGGTCATTAAAAAATAATTTTTTTATTTTTATTTTTTAATGATATATATTTTTAATACATAATAAAATTTGTAATTGAAATACACTTTAAAAATGCGTTTTATTATAATTAAAATTATATTTTCTTACAAAATATAGCGAGAAACCGATAATTATGAACATTTTCTTGCATTTTTTACGAATCAAGAACTTGGTATATAAATCCCTCAACCAATACACTTATATATAATGTTTATAAAGCAAAAAATACAAAAAAAAAGGGCCAAAAAACGGCTACATTTTTGAAAAATCGGGACCCGGCCATTACCGGTCCCACGAAACATCTCAAATCCATAACCGATCCCAGATTTCGGTCCTATAACCAGTACTTACCGGTCTCAAGCCAGGCCGGACCGGTTTGGCCATCACTATCCGGCATGGGCGGACCTAGTTAGGTGCCATGGGTGGCACGTGCCACCGTATCGTTTCTCCGCCGAAGGGTAAAAAATTTAGGTTTCGTGAACCGTGCAACCGTATTAATTTGTTGTGTGCCACCGTATGTATTTTGAAACTATAATGAGAACACGTTTTATTTGGTAGAGTTGGTTTGCAAGGCTTTTATTCCACCCCACACCCAAGTCCGAATCATATTAGTGTCATTTTCTTAGTCAAACGATGCCACCATTTAAAAAAAATTATGGGTCCGTCCCTACTATCCGGGATTGTCAATGGTATAAATTTTCAAAAACAAATATCAATATAATCGTTCGAAATTAATAGATGCATGTAAGCTATCCGGATAACCAATAAAAAAATTCATATTTTATATAAGTGGTGGTCGGATAATTCAAAGAATTAGAAACTTCTAGAAAGCACAAATTATTGACCGTGGAGACTTTGTCCAGGCGCCCATACGTACATGCGAGGTTGAATGAATAGTTGAATACCAAGAGAGAGAGAGAGACTGAGAGAGAGAGATGCGTGCAGATTCTGTATGTACAAGACGTTACCTACTCTTCAACCTCTATTAATTCCAAGACGAATGAAAATCCTATCCGGATCCGCCTTTCAGAGCTCGATTTCATAATTCATATGTAGTCAAATTAACTCAAAGGTATGGTATTCGATCTGAAACTATATTCTTCTTGTCTTTGGCAGGATTAAAGTTATTTTTGATGTTGATCATGATCGCGTTTTTAGTGTTTTGATCGATGGATCTCAATTTTATGCTTTTAATTATATTAAAGTCGTTTGAAATAGCGATAACGATTTTGATTCTCTTCTGTGTTGAATTACTACGACGTTTCATTCGCTTCTGTGTTAAATTATTACGAGGTTTATAGCTTGAGAATCGAGGAATTTTCTGATGGAAACGGTTTATTAATTATTAGTTTGATTAGATTACAACTACAAAATTCTACAGTTTACTGAATCAGAATTGATCATTAAGTTCTTCAAATGCCTTGAACATCATATATTTCTCAGTAAAATAGCAGTATACTACTATCAAGTTTATCGCATTTTCCAACATTTCATCATCTTCCTTTTCTTCGAAGAAGATTCGTTCATGCAAGTTTTTTGTTTCTCATCGCTTTTGTTCTATCCGCCTCCTGGCTAGATTTCATAATCATGTAATCAAAAGGTATGAATTCCAATCTGAAGTCATTCTTCTGTTGTTACTATTTATTTAGTGGAACCATTGTTTTTTATGATGGTAATCATCGAGTTTTTAGTTAAACTTTACTGTTTTGATTCATTATCATCCTTATTTTGTGGTTTAAATCTTGAGAAAGTAGGAAGCTTATGGTAGAGTTAATTGCTTTGATGAGAAATTAATAGAGAGTACTATTGGTCATTGAAATAGGAAGTGATCATCATGTTCTTCAAATACTTCAATCGTCTTCATCTATTTACGGTAAAATTGCAGCATGATGTGGTTATACGAGTAGTACAAGAGTATTTTTAGTGGGAGGTTTTAAATTTGGTGGTATGGTTTGTAAACTCTTACGTTATTGTGAGAAAAGGTTTATAAACTAACAAAATGACAGAATCTGAACGAGTTAAATATCATCATAGATAGAAGGATATGATCGGTTCATCGGAAGTAAAAAGTTTATGAGAAAAACAAAGAACAAAGAAAAATCTGATATAATAAAAAAAGAACTGTTATATAATAAAGGTATAAACCGATCAAAAATGGCCTAAGGAGGGTTGTTTATCCAGACTTATCACGTAAGCGCTTGTATCAACATTTTCATTAAACTTACCGAGTATGATTCTAGTCCATTAAAACGGTAGTGTAGGTAGACATAGTTGTCACCCTCAGTCATCGGGTAAAACTTAATCTCTTGTCATTGTTTATACGGAATAAGACTTTCAATCATTGTCATGGTCATCTCATAAGGTAAAATAACCATATAAACACTTATCGAATAAGCGTTTAATAAACGAGATTTAAGTTTTATAGCATTTAATTTATCTTTCAACATTTTTTTAGTTTTATTTTGTTTCTTATTTAAAGCGGTGGTAATCTAAAACGAAATTCCGTATTCCGTAATTACCGTCGAATTTACTATTTATTCTACTTTATAGAACTTTGTAGACTAGGTAGAAGGGCCATAACCTTTTGAAAATGGGGGAGAGTCGCGTAGGTGGTTCAAAGATTTGAAATACAACGTGTGATGTAACCGGGCCCACACATTTAGTTCAGGAAAAAAGAGAAAGAAAGAAAAAGATGATACTCCGTGTGTTTGCCTCCTTTTGGAAACATAAACCTCTAAAACCCACTAATCCTACTACTAATTAAATAAGTATTAAAGAAACCATGTTTTCTCCAACGAATTTTTTTAAATAAATATGTTGTTTTGTATTTTATTTTAACTAGAAGTTACTTGTGTAATACAACGAAATAAATCTTCATCTTAGCAATTTAATTTATATTTTAGCTCTATTGATGTTATAATGCGATTTTATATAATCCTGAGAGAACAAAAATGTTCTTATTTTTTAATAAAATATAAATTTGAAAATATTATAAAATTTTAAAAAATATAATAAATATTAATATCAAATTAACTATTTAATAATTCGTGTTTTTGTGTAATTTCTTTAATTTATTTTTTATTGTAATTTAATTGAAGTTTAATAATAAACTAATTTATTTTTGGTTTAGGGATTTTTTAAAGATAATAATTAAGTATTATGTTAGAACTTAACTATTATTTTAATTATATTTTAGATTTTTTATATTTAAAATGATGTTTATCTGTAGTTAGTTACACGAATTCAAACATAGAACTTTAATAAGATGTATTCACGCACATTCTACTTTTAATCTTAAATTTTAAATAATACGCATCAATAAATAGTACCTTATGCATAAAAAAATTGTTTTTAAACGTTTTTGTCAAATATTTTATAATATCGTATAGATAAAATAAGATAACTTCAAATTTAATTCTCTATTATTTAATAT
This sequence comes from Cynara cardunculus var. scolymus, assembly GCF_001531365.2. NCBI lineage: Eukaryota > Viridiplantae > Streptophyta > Magnoliopsida > Asterales > Asteraceae > Cynara > Cynara cardunculus. The sequence goes on from NC_037540.1 coordinate 1,442,468, forward strand.
ATTTTTATAAATAAAAAGTATCCATAAAAACAACTTTTTTTTATTTATAATATAAAAAGAATTTGTATACATCTCATCTTCTCACTTTTTTTGTATTTAACCCAATTAACCTCAAACACATACCACTTCATATCTCTTAGATTATTGGTTTGAGTCTTGTATAATTACCGAAGATTTTTCTTACTATTTTTTATAATCCCTAAAATTAGTGTAGGTGTATGTAAATTGATCAGGATATTCGTAATTAAAAAATTGAAATTGGTTGGTTTTATTTGAATTTGTGTAATATGTTATTTTTTTAAGCCATCAGACACAAAAGTTCCTGTTTTAGGAAACTTTAAATGCCTTTTTCATTGAACTTTATAGATGTCATATTTGTTTCCTACTTCGATTTGCATCACGATCTTTTGTTTGAGAAAGAAGTTCGGTCGGCTACTTTTTTTTAATTTCTTCTCTCCTTTTCCTTTCTTGAAATTGCAAACAATTTCACACATTTTTAAATATTAAAAACGAGAGTAATCTTCCACCGTAAGGTTATAGAAAATTGATGCTAGTTGGAGTATCTTTGATGGGTCCTTTAAACAATTTCTTTCAAATAGAGAGATAAAAGAGCAAAAAAATTAAAATAAAATTATATTTAATTTTAATTATTTTTCTATTTTTGAGATTATAACTTCAATTAGATTAACCACAAGGGTTGTGCCTGATTGGTTTGAGCTTGGCTTCAAAGGTCAAACGTACCTAGAGGTCTCATGTTCAAATCCAAAGAGAAATAAAAATCATCTTGTGGCCATGGAGGTTCAAATACTGTGACTCCGGACTATTTACAAAGTAGGTGGTCACCTTGGAATTAGTCAGCTTGCATGGTAGGTTGAATATCCAGGTTAATTAAAAAAAATTATTTCTTAGAAATTTAATTTCAAAGGCTTTTGTTGGTCAAAATAATATTATTTTTCACATGTAAATAATCACTTTCAGGAAGCTTCCATATACGAAGAATGTAACTCTCTCTCCTAATTTCTTTTTTTTTATAAGGTTTTGAAGAATCTATTTGAATAAAAAAACCTTAAAATCTTAATTTTTCTTCATTTTGAAAATTTTGTTATAGATGTAGTAGTATTCTTTTGTGTAGAAGTTCATGATTGATTTTTTTTAATTATCTTACGTATTTATATATGCATCTCTATCTATTTATCATATACTCATAAGTTGTTTACTTTTTCTTCCACTAAATCCCGTAAAAGTTAACTGGTTAAGTTGTCAGTATGAGGGATGGAAGAACAATGGGTTTGAGGGAGACGAAAAAGATGGTTGAATTATTTATGTAGCATTTTTAGTATTAATTTATTTGAGATGGCTTAATGAAAACAACTGAGGAGTTTTGGTTGATTTCATATAACCATTTTGGTTTAATGGCTTAACAATTAAGTCATAAATAAACAATTCTATTCACTGAATCCATTAAACACATTATGTTGTAAGTAAAAAGTAGCTAACCAAATCTGGTTCACATTGCTTTAGATGGTGGCAAACAACTATCGGGGTGGATTCGACTTAAGATTGAGAGATAACATTAAAATAGATAAAAAAAAATTAATCACGTTTTTATATCTTTAATTACTATTTTAGGAAAGATTTATCTATCTCATAATCATATTCTTATAGTTACGCTAATTACATTATTTCCACCAAATTTTAATTAACTACCAACCCTAAATTATCAAACATGATTAAAATGTTAACTTTGTTTAATTAAAACTGGCTATAAAATACATCCATGTCATTGATAATTTTATCATTTGACCATGTAATTAGAAAACATAAAAGTAAAATGATATTTCTTTTATCTATTTTACCTATCAAGCGTAGGTTTAAAGAATCAAAAATGACATTTTGTATAACATTCAAATATAAAGTTACTTCTTTCTATCTTTTTGTTAACTTTGAATATTCGGGTTAGTTTACGTGCATTAATTAATCCTCAGAAAACCATGAACAGGAGATATAATAGGTGACACCAATGTATTGATTTGAACCAAAAAAGATAAGAGATTTTTACTGCTATCCCTTAACAAACCAAGTGATTATGGTGCTTATTTTTGACTTAATTTGTTACATATAAACATGAAAGCAACCCATTTGGTGATTTAAAATATCACCTTCTTCAGGGTACAGATTTGGTTTACTAGAAGATGGAGAAACCAACACTTGCAGATTTGATTATCATTGCTTCAATCGTAATTGTACTACTAATATCAAGATCAGAGGGGGATGCCAGATCCCAAATCGTATACAGGTATTGTGACGCCATAATGGAGAACAATCAATCGTTATTCGTCCAAAACTTTATCCGCACGATGGAAATAATTAGCAACGATATGCGAACTTCACATAATGCAACAGCAACCGTGGGTACCGGACTTAATACAAACTATGCAATTGCCGAATGCTACGGTGATCTTTCTTCAGAAGACTGCATTTTATGTTATGCGGAAGCCCGTACCGTGCTTCCTGGCTGTTTCCCCCGGAGCGGGGGTCGAATTTATCTCGACGGGTGCTTTATGCGACTCCAGAACTTTAGTTTCTTCGATGAGTATACAGGGCCTAATGATACGATCGTTTGTGGGAATACAACAAAAAACAGTAGATCGTTTGAGGATTCAGCAAGGCAGGCAGTGTTGAATGTTGTATCGAATGCATTAAGAACCAATGACTATTTCGCTAGGGAAGAGATGCCAGTGCCTACGGAAAACAAATCGGTGTACGTGTTGGCGGAATGTTGGAAGACTTTGAATTCGAGCTCTTGTAGGGCGTGTTTGGAGAACGCAACAGCATCGATATCGAAATGCTTGCCATGGTCCGAGGGTCGTGCGTTGAACACAGGATGCTTCGTAAGGTATTCCGACACCAATTTTCTAAATCCTCTACCAGCCACAAGCAGCAGCAGCAATAGAGGTAACAATAATGGAATTGAATCTAATATAAAGATTTTTCCAATAAAACCATTTATGAAATAGCAAGGTAGAAGCTGATTATATATATCATATATATGGGTTTTGCAGGAAAGATAATAGTTACTGTTGTATCCGTTGTCAGTTCTGTACTGGTTTTCACGGTTGCTTCCATGATTGTGTTATATATCAGGAAACGAAGATATATACAGCAGAAGAGAAAAGGTATAAGCCATTCAATACCATTTGAACTAGAGATGCACAAAAAAAACCAACCCAAAGTCTGGGCCTAGTGAGCCCAAAGCCTAGTCTGGACCAGGCCTCAAAGCACGATCAAGCCAATATTTTGATAGCAAACGCGGGCCTAGGCCTGAAAATCCTGGAAAAGTGTGGCTAAGCCTGAAAAATCCCAATTGGGCCCTTTTGCAACCCCAATACCCCATTGCTCGCCCCAAGGCCTAAAAGGCTTGGAAGGCCCGGGCCTATCCCGAAAAAGCTCGAGCCTTGTGCATCTCTAACTTGAACCATGTACAATTTGCACATAATCCGTACAATATGTAGAAGAAACTAATGATTGCTTAATGATTCAGGTTCTTATGATCCTGAGAAACTTGCAAAGATACTCATCGACAGTAGCTTGAACTTCAAATACTCCACTGTTGAGAAAGCAACAGGAAATTGGGATGAGTCCAATAAGCTAGGACAAGGAGGATTTGGGACCGTCTACAAGGTAGAACCTTAGGATGCGTTTGGTATATGCAGGCGGACAGGACTATACCAGACTGGACAGGCGAGAGTGAGGTAGGTGGTTGAAAGAGTTGCAGAAGGTTTTAGGGTTTTAATTTGATATGGATAGTTCCGTAATTTACTACCAACTTCCTGATTTTTTGTTACACCTATTTTGTGGGGACAAAAATTGCAGCGGTCCCACTCAGTCTTGTCTTGTCCAAGTCTTATGTGTTGAACATGGAACAAGAAGTTTTTTTTGTTCTGTCATGTCCTGTCCTGTTCCGCTATACCGGTACAACCACATCCAACACATCTTCTACATCAAGCATCAAGTCTGTTAAGATGAGCTTTCTTGTGGCTTTAAGGTTTAAGTTTTTTCCGTAGTCCCTTTTATATAACTAATTTCAACAACAAAATTTCTCTCAGGGGGTTCTTTCAGATGGACGAGAAATAGCCGTGAAGAGACTCTTCTTCAACAACAAATTTAGAGCGGCAGATTTCTATAATGAAGTTAACATGATTAGCAGTGTTGAACACAAAAACCTGGTGAGGCTGTTAGGATGCAGCTGTTCAGGACCCGAAAGCATTCTTGTATATGAATATCTACCCAACATGAGTCTCGACCTCTTCATTTTTGGTAAGTTTATGAAAGTTCTTGATGATTCTGAAATCAAGAAGCCGATGAGTTGATATATAGGTATGAATTTGTACACTTCTACAGATGCAGCAAAAGGCAAGGACCTAAACTGGGAGAAGAGATTTGAGATCGTCATTGGTATAGCGGAAGGCCTAGTCTACCTTCACGAGAATACCAAGGTCCGGATCATTCACAGGGATATTAAAGCGGCTAATATCTTATTAGACTTGAGGCTTCGTGCTAAAATAGCTGACTTCGGGTTGGCTAGGTCTTTTCAGGACGATAAGAGTCACATTAGCACCGCTATTGCAGGAACTCTGTAAGTACCTTATTTTGGTCATGTTTTCGACCTACCATTGCTTTATAATGGTTTTGTGTGCGCGAAAATGGGTACAAATACTTGCTAGATTTAGGAATGTACAAAAGGAGCCAAAGAGGAGAATTTAAAAGGAGAAATTGATCTCCTTATTTTAAAATTCAGCCACCAAAACTTATTCTTTCAGTTTTGTCTAGAATCCCATAAGTCTGACCCCGCAAGCCAACTTTTGCTTTCGTGTCAAATTTTTCTGACAGATTCTGGCAAAAATCATTATGTCTCCCGAGTACAAAACCGCAAGTGATGGTAGAGGAACCACAGCTTGCAGTGCCACAGGCCAAAACTGCAGCTTGTGGTTTCCTCCTCTTTTGTAGGTATGAGTTCATAAATTTGCATGTTTTCTTATAAATCCATACCTGCAAAAAGGAGGAAACCACAGGCTGTGGTTCCTCTACCGCAATTTGCGGTTTATCTTTTTCCCCCATAATCTGTTAGAAGTTAGACTTGCAGGTCAAGGGCAAGATTGAAAGAAAAATTTTGGTGGCTAAATTTTAAAAAAAGTAAGCCAATATGGCTATTTAGGTTAACTCATTTAAAAGCTTACCTTTATTGATCCATCTATTGAATCACTTGCTACATTTAGGTTCAAATAAGAAGGCTAAATATTGTGAGAAAGGAAGATTAAGGGAAGTTTCATATGTGAATCATTGAAAAAAATCAATTTAAAATGCATATGTGAACCCATATGAATACACTCTAACGTCGGTTCACATGCATTTTCAAATAGATTTCTTCAATGAATTTTCCCTTAACCTTCCTTTCAACCTTCTTACAATATTGAGCCTTATTATTGAAACCGGGCCGTACTAAAGACAAAGGATCGTGTGAGAATAGGAGTTAAAGTGAGAAGTGTCAAAAGAGATTTGGAGCCTTGATCACTTTTAATCTCAAAACAACCCATGAATTGCACTTTAGAAGGGAATTGATCTAGTATATCTCATTAGTGTTGATCTAGTGGTTCTCTTCAATTAAGATTGATCCAAGGATGGAGATCCCTTCTTACCATAACTTTTATTCTCACAGGAACCCAATTCCCCTACTAACTAATATGCTAACATTGTCTTTTTTATTTCAATTTCAACAGTGGATATATGGCCCCAGAGTACTTGGCCCACGGTCAGTTGACTGAGAAGGCAGATGTCTATAGCTTTGGTGTGTTAGTGCTGGAGGTGGTCACCGGAATGGAAAACAACAGAAGTAAAACCACGGAATATACTGAAAGCATAGTGTTTACTGTAAGTATAAAACTTCATCTATTACTCCCTCCGTCTCAAAATGAGGAAGAAAATCTGCCATCCCAAAATTCCCCGTCCCTTTCTTGTGCACCAATTAGGTAAATATATATCATCAGAGAAAGAAGATAAATATGAATTAGATGAAGTTATATTAAATAAATCAATGATGTGTCTTCACCTGATTGATAGGAAATGTAAAGGACAGTGAATTTTGGGACAATAGATTTTTATTCCAAAAATGATGATATCAGTCAAGTTATCAAAGGGTATTTTATATATCTAGTAAGCATTCACACATTTTCCTAAAACCATGCATCTAGTCAAATATTGCAATTATAACGGGACTAAGGGACTGTTTGGTTTGACGGAATGTTTTCAAAGAGAAATGGATTTCATGGAATTACATTTCTTACAAATAATTTATATAAACAAATTATAAAATCCCCTTTTTATTAATTGATTATTACAAAACAACTGTTTTAACATATTTTAAAACATTATTACAAACAAATCATGCGAAATCTCACGAAATACCAACTACCCCCATGGGATCTCTAAATCCCATTTTTGTGGGGTTTCAAATCGAAGCATTCTTTCAAACCAAACATAAGGTTGGAATGGAATTCAATTCCAAATCCTATCAAATCCTACAAACCAATTTGAATCAATCCAAAGAATGAAATTATTCCTTATTTCCTACTGTGTTATTTGGATGAAAACAGGCATGGAAGCATTTCCAGCAAGGTACAGTGGAGGAAATCTTCGATCCGAACCTAATGATGCATATTTATCCTACCAGCAATTTCCAGAAAGACGCCTTAAAAGTGGTACATGTAGGCCTTCTTTGCACTCAAGAAGCTCCATCTTTAAGACCATCCATGTCAAAGGTATTAAAAATGTTAGCCAAGGACGATGAACCCTTACCTGCCCCCTCTAATCCCCCTTTTATGGACCATAAAACCATGGAACTCAACCACATCACTCAAAAGTTGCTGAATTACCATAAACCCGAAGATTCTTCTTCACATGCTACAGTCTCCCACAGCCATTTCTACCCAAGGTAACAAAATCAACTCATAACAATATCTCACCAACATTTTCTCTAAGGAATTTTATGTATTCTTTATATTTGTTGTTTAAATCCATGACCTCCTGACCTACGGATGAAAAATGGCTCTATGTTTATGAGAACGTCATGGACTTAATTAAAATATCATTTAAGGTTATATAACTTGTTAGATATAGTAAATTAGGCTCTCTCTTTCTTAGTGTGATGGTATCATTTCCTTAAATAGGGATGATTTGTTGTATATATAATAGTGTAAACTATCTTCTAGATCAATGACAAATACATCACTTTATTCGAGTGATTACATGGTATCAGAGCCAAGGTCTACCCCTCTAGGGATTCGACACCCTAGTTAGCCCCCTCTTGACACCTTGGGACAATCTGTGTGCATCTAGCCTCGTTGGAGGGAGCATGTTGGAGTCTCACACCGGCTAGACTTGGACCATTATCATGTATATATGTTGGAACTTCCCCTTTCTCCTTGGGGGCTTTTTTAGAGAGTGATCCGAGGGCTCCATATGTTCCAAGTTTAGCCGATGAGGAATTCCAACATAACCGGTATAAAATAGGAAAATAGATTCCCAAGTTTTTGTCTATAGTTTAATCTGGTCTTTTAGGTAAATGACTTTGAATGGAATTTTAATTAAATCCATGACCTTCTAAACTATAAAAGAAAAAATGGTTTCATACTCATGAAGGTCATGGGTTTAATTAATATCTCACCTTCAGGTTATATACCTAAATATGAACCTCTCGGGTTGTGGCACACTGGTTAAGCTTCACGGGGATGTAGTGGAAAATCTCATCTTCGAATCCAAGCACCGCCAAAACCCTTATCCATGGAGGTTTTCCTATGAGGAGTACAGGCCAATCGTGGTTGCCCGGGAATTAGTCTGTGCGCGTAAGCTGGTAAGTGTTTAGTTAAATATATTTGGTTGTTTAGCTAAATGATCTTTTGACAAGTGTATTCTAAATCCAAGACACAAGTTTCTAGGCATTCTTGTGAATGGAAGTGACATTCTTCTGTTAGGCAGTGACATTCTCAAACCTATCAGAAGGTCATGAATAATAAAAGAGAGATAGTAACAAAGAAACATACATATAACAAGCTTATGAAACACAATTATCCATGAATGAAGAACACATGTTGTGCCATGGATGCGGATGAAATGTGTGGTCAGAGTTTTAGAAACAGATTATAGTTTCACACCTTCTGTCATGAAAACCATTAGATTGGCGACGTATGCATCTCCTTGTATGACTTGTTTTATCGTGAAGCAACTAAGTTGCCCATCAATCCTCCACCAACTTCGAAATGCTTAGCACTTGAAAATCCCGCTTCTAAAGCGAGATGCTCTAACTCCTCACCTGTGCATAAACAAATATTCGCAAGTGAGCACCCACGAGGATCAAAATTACTCACCGTTTTAAAATTTTCATTTTGTGGGTCCTTTTTTATGTGGCATGAGAAGAAGCCAATATGTGATTTTGGCCCATTTAGGGTCGTTTACCATATGCTTATCGGGTAAGTGGTTACCGAGTGTCGCTTACCTTACTAGGTGATCATGACAAAGACCGAGAATCTTACCCGCATAACAAAAACTGAGAATCTTACCCGGTAAACGAGGGAGAAGACTTCTACCTAGTACGCACTTACCGGGTAAGAAAACACCTACCAACAATCCATTTTCATGACCGAGAATGTTACCCAATAAGGTAATTGAGGGTGGTGACTCTTGCCGGTAAGTGCTTGGTAAAAGTCCCCTTATGTTCATTATGAAAAGAAACAAAGAATGGGCCAACAAAAATGAAGAAGGGATAATGATATAAATGAATTAAACCAAATATTTTTACCCTTTTTAGAATACAAGGGGATGTGACGATAAGAACCAACCTGTTAAAAATTCTTGAATTGACCTCTTCAGATATTGATACTCTTCGGAAAGACCATAACTAGCCGCCACAGGCACAATTAGGTTGTCTATTATCAACCCCTGCACAATAATCCTTCGACGTTTAAATGTCGCATTACCCCAAGCAAAATGACTATTTGAATCCTTACTAAAATCTAAGGCCCCGTTTGGTTTGACGGAATGTTTCGAGCGATATGGAATCGGAAGGATTTGGAATCTTTGGTGTGTTTGGTTTGTAGAATTTGAAATGGAATTGAATTCCATTCTTTTATAAATCTTAGTTTGGTTTGTAGGATTTGGAATAATTTTTAGTAAATATTTGTTTGTTTTATAAATAATTTGTCTGTTTCAGTAAGATGTGGAGGCGATGAGAGATTAGGGCGGTTTTGATGAGAGAGGCGGGGTAGAGATGCTATGGAAACAATTCAAATCCATGGGAATCGGATTTGAAATGACAGACATCTCCAACGGATTTCTAAATCCCGGGATTTCAAATCAAACTTTTCTTCATACCAAACACAGAACTGGAATGGAATCTAATTCCAAATTCCTTCAAATCCTGCAAACAAAACGGGCCCTTCGGCGTTTGGTTTGATGCAATGGTGTTAAAGGATTTGGAATTGTTGGAGGAATTTGGATTTGGAAGGATTTTGAATCTTTGGTGTGTTTGGTTTGTAGGATTTGGAATAGAATTGAATTCCATATTTTATAAATAATTATAAAAAAATTAAATTACCGTTTTATCAATTAATTATTATAAAACAAATATTTTCAACATTTTAAAACATTATATCACATAAATCCTACGAAATCCCGTGATATACCAACCACCCATATGGGATTTCTAAATCCCATGTTTGTGGGATTTCTAAATCCCATGTTTGTGGGATTTCCGGGATTTCAAATCTAAGCAATCCTTCAAACCAAACATAAGATTGGAATGGAATTCAATTGCAAATCCAGAAAACCAAACGGGGCCTAAGTTGCATCATAACTATTGCATTACCACAAGCAAAATGAACACTGATCATGTTTTTAAAACCATTATGTAAACCAACCAATATCTAGTATGAAAAACGAACCTGAAAAGATGTCCTAAATTCATCGGTGCTTTTGTTTAAGTCAAGGATTGATGCTTTAGACCCTGGTTTTAGAACTCGATGCACCTCTTTCATCGCTTTATACTTGTCAATCACATTACGTAGCCCGTAGCCCATGGTAATTGCATCAAAATGGCAGTCGGGAAATGGCAAATCAACTGCATCGCCTTCCATCCACCTATAACATAATCACCGGTAAGCCATGAAGCATACAAGATTCTTGGTTCCCAACACAATATACTCAAACATGCCTAAATATGGCAATGCTCACTTAAGGTTACGGTAGCAGGGGTTCGAGCGTGATTGCTGCCGAGATGAAGCCACCATTAGTTGTTCTCTTGAGAAATCAAGGCCAATAACCTGCAAATTGTGGAAAGCAACGAAGATATCGGGATTGTTTGTGGCATTTTGATGACAACTACTACAAATTCGCAGATAATATAGGTGTGTGATCCATTGTAATCGACCATTCAATCCATACGTAGGAGAGTTTCTTGCATATTGATTAACCGATTTGGGCACTAAATTTTTGATTTCGTATTTGGATTGCGCTTAATTGGCCACACGGTTTAATGGAAGTATTTGAGAAATGATCCAAGTCTAGCCGATGCAGGAATCCAAAATGCCCCCTCCAAAAGAGGCTAGATGTGCACAAATTGTCCGAAAGGGTCAAGGAAGAGCTCGACGGACATAGGAACCATGTGAGAATATGTGGAACCCAATCAAATTACTTTCCAAAAAAGCCCTCGAGGAGAGAAGAAAGGTTCCAACATATATTCATTGAGGAGAAATGGTCAGAGTTTAGCCGATATGGGACTCTTAACACACCCCCCCTCCAGCAGAGGCTAGACGGGCACAACTTGTCCTAGAGTGTTGAAGGGGATAGAAGGGCTAGATGGGTACGAATTGCTCCAAAGTGTCGAGTCCCTATAGTGCAAGAATCTCACATATGGAACCCCATTAGATTACTGAGGTTCCAACGTATATCGAGGGTAAATATCCAAATCTATGGGGAATCATGTAGACTAAAATCAATGGCCATCACTAACAAGCAAAAAAGGTAACTTGGGATCGAAATTTTGTCATTTATTTTGAGGTCAAAGAGTGAAGGACCAACCTGGCCATGGAGTCCAACCTTTTCAGACAAGAGAAATGCCAAATCCCCACTTCCACAACACAAATCCAACACATTGCTCCCTTCTTTTGCCCTATCATTCAAAACACACACACATCACATATATATATATATATATATATATATATATAGGGCTGGACTCTGGTCAGAACTGAAGTTTCGGTGAGAAGGGTAAAAAGGGATCTCCACCCTTTGTTTAATCTAAATTGAAAGACCAACAGCAATGGACTGCACCGGACCAATTCCCGAATTCATGGGATGGGGTTAAGATTAAAAGTGATAAAAGGGTCCAGATCCTTCGTCTATATATAATATATAGAGAGAGATCTAGTGTATCTCATTAGTGTTAATATGGTTCTCTTTCATTAGGATTAATCCAAGTGTCTCCTACCCTTTCCACCATAACTTTTGTTCTCATCGAAATTCAACTCTATATAGACGAAAGAATCATGTGAGAACAGGGGTTAAAATATAAAATCACAACAGAATGTAAGCATATTTTTTTTGGGGGGGACGGGGTATCACAAAATTGGAAGAGTTTTTGGGGATTCAATGGTTACCCACTCCAACTAACTGCCATTCGTTTCCATATCCGATGTTGCCCTAAACTAAACACATCATTCAACTGTAAAAGAAAACCATGAACGGCAATGGCGGAATTTATGTTAGAAAATGAATTCGAAAAATTGAGATGAAGAATTGTGATGTACGTTATCGTAAACGGGTGCGATGCGATCAAAGAGGGCCTGGCGGTCGACGGAGGAGCGAATTTTCTGCCGTCGTCTCCAATGTCCGGCTACCGGACCAAATGGGAACTGAATCACAGCCATTCTCGCATTGTGGAATCTGTCTTCGATCACTTTCAGGATAACGTTGCGTTTGGTACGGACACTGTTTTTATATATTTCGATTATTTTATTATTATAATAAAATATATCATTATAATTTTTTGTTAAAAGATCCAAATAAAATGTAATTTTTTATTTTGTTTAGTATTGTAATTTTTTTTTATGTTGTAACAAACTTTTAGTTGGTGGATTAAATGCATTCTTATATCTATTTTATATTATAAATATTTGATAAAAAAATTTAAAAACCATTTTTCATAACTCAGGAAGGATTGACTTATCAAAAACAGCTTATTACCGATTTGGTACCGGTATAAGCAGTTTTTTTCCTTATCCAAACACCAGAAAATAGCTTATCACCGGTGTCAGACTAAAATAAGTTAAAAAGCAGCTTTTATAAGCAATCTCAAACACCCCCTAAATAGTTAATTTGATACTAATATCGATTTATTTTTTTCAAATTTATATTTCATTCAAAAATAAAAACATCATCGCTTTCTCAGAACCACATAAAATCGTATTATATCGATAGAGACAAATAACAAAAGCTAAACATTAAAATCAAGATTTATCTCGTTACATTACACGAGTACCCTTCTAATATTATTAAATGCATCAGTAGGAATATATCTTCATGCACATCAAAATTAAAACCCACTTTTTACATTTTTAATCCAATAATTGACATGATTCTCAAGTATTTAATTTGTCAATTTATGTATCTTCATCTACCTTGGTATATCTATTTAATGATCAATAAAGTGATTAGATGTGTGTACAAATTTGTGTAGGCCACACCAACTTAGGTTTGGGTAGATTTATATTGGACAAATTACGTGTCAGTTTTATACATGTGAGATCATACATTTTTAGCTATGTTTTAGATAACATAAATTATTTCTAAATATGATACAATATGTTCAGGGTTTTCACAAATATGCAAACACGTTATGTGTCGACCATTTTTTAAAGCATGTTAAATGCTTTATTTTGCAAGTATGGTATCCATTAAATGTTGGGCAAATTGCATGAAAAAGTAACGTACTTTAATTTGATTTCTATTTTGGGTAACGTACTTTCAAAACTTTCATTTTGGTACCTAAGATGTAAAGTTTTAAATATTTAAGTACCCGGGTAACCACTTGAAGACTAAAATTAGATTAAAAAAAGACTAATTTTATATTTAAAAAATCCACGTCAGTAAATAATACCGAGTTGGATACCACATTACTTGTCACATCAGCATGATAATCGGTTAATACTTCAATCAGTTACCCGGGTACTTAAATGTTTAAAACTTTACATCTTAAGTACCAAAATAGAAGTTTTGAAAGTATGTTACCTAAAATAGGAATCAAGTTAAAGTACGTTACTTTTTCATGCAATTTGCCCTTACGTGTTTTGATAAGTGTAGTACATGTATTGTCAGGGCATTACGAAGCGGCACAGTGTAGTACATGTATTGTCGGGGTATTACGAAACAGCACAGTGTAGTACATGTATTGTCGGGGTATTACCTTTTAGTTACAAATGTATTGTATTACCTTTTAGTTACAAATGTTCAAATTAAAATTTGAATTAAATATGATTCGCTTCTCTAATATTTAATATTTGGTAATGTGACAAGTCCAATGGTTGTAAAATTTTGATGACGGATTTGAACTTGGACTCCAAAAATCAAAAGTTTAATGATGGTGTCTGATTGGTTTGAACGTGGGCTTCAAAGTTTAAAAGTGTCTGCAGGTCCTATGTTCGAATCCAATGAGGAATAAAAATCCTTCCTTGTGGTTACGGAGGTTCAAATGCTTAGAGGATTTTGACGATGAATTCAATCAATTAAGAGGATTGATAAATCAATAATATGCTCAGAATTTTTTTTTTTGAAAGGCAAAAAGGAAGGACAAGGGAGAGAGCTTCGGCATGGCCATCACCCTCACCAAGCCAGCCAATAGATTAAAAATAGATCCAGCAAGAAGCTAGACACAAGCAAATACAAGAGTCCAATACAACGAACAAGAAATTAAGGAAACAAGACCAAAAAATCTCCCCAAAAACGAGGCCCAAACCAAAAACAAACCAACCACAGATAAACCAAGAGACTAAACAAGGTAAGGAGAAAAGGTCCAACTATCCCAATTAAGAATGAATTTACGATTCCTAGTCCCCATCCATAGCTTGGATAAATTTTGAACCTAAGGAAATGGGTTTTCACCTTTCTTCTTAATTTTCGCGTCATCCTCAGCATGAAAATTTTCATTCCGCCACTTCCATAGTTGCCAAAGTGTCACAGCGCAAACAGATAAGAACATCACTCCAACCTTTCGATGATTGCCTACTTGTTTGATTAGAAATTTGAAATCCGACACCGATGATAGACGCGGGGTTTTAAGATCCCACCAAGCCCATATTTTCCTCCAAAGAGCGTTAGCCGCTGAACAAGAGAAGAAACAATGATCCATTGTTTCTACACCTTTACCACATAGAATGCACTCCAAGGATTGTAACGAAATACCCCTTTTTGAAAGATTGAATTATACCGGGATAGCCTCTCTAAGGAATCGCTAAATAAAAATGTTTACTTTCTTTGGGATTAGAGGGCTCCAAAAGCATGTATCATTGTTTTCAGCGCTTGTATTGGCCTTCCCTTGAATTAACTTAGACAAGAAATTGACCGAGAAAATTCCCGTCTTGTCCCAATTCCACGACCACACATCCTCACCTGAAGTATTGAACGCCATTTGAGAGAGATGCCTTTCTAAGACTTGAAGATCATCTAATCTTCTACCCCTAATCGTTGATCTCCAATCCCAAGCACCACTCCAAGAATCATTAAAATACATCCATCTTTCTTTGAAAGAAGCGTTTTTATTTCTTTCCAAAGCATAAAGTCTAGGATAAAGATCTTTCAACTTTGAGCCATGACCGATGCTAGCATCTTTCCAAAAAGAAGAAGAAGAATCTTTAGCAACCTTTTTTTAAAACGATTGAATAACGTTCTGACCAGCAACTTCCACAATCTTGCACGTGTTGACAATCGAAACCCAAACACTATTACCAACCAAAGGTCTATTAGAAAAAAGACCACCGTCCTCACTATAAAATTCAGAAATGACATCCTTCCATAACACGTTAGAACTAGACAGGAATCTCCAAACCCATTTTGCTAACAAAGCATGATTTTTAGCTTTTAAACTAAAAATTCCCAAACCACCATTTGACTTAGAGCTTAAAATTTTCTCCCAAGCAACCCAATGTAATTTTTTTCCCTCCTCCTTAAATCCCCAAAAAAATCTTCTTCTTATAGCTTCCAAAGATTTTAAAACAGAGTTGGGTGCTTTGAAAAGAGAAAAGTAGAACAACGGGAGAGAAGATAACATCGATTGGACCAGAGTAAATCTTCCACCTATGGAGAGGCAATGAGACTTCCAAATTGAAAGTTTTTTAAGAAATTTATCTTCCACGACAGACCAAGAGGCTTTTTTCTTCATGTTACCACCAACAGGAAGCCCCAGATAAATGAGAGGAAAGGAGGAGACCTTACACTTTAACATGGCAGCCATGTTGTTAACCTCCGCTTCCGAAACTCCAATACCAAAGAGATTGCATTTAGATAAATTTATACGCAGACCTGAAACATCATGAAAGCAATTAAGAATATTAGTAAGAGTTACTAAATTCTTACGAAACCACTTTCCAAAAATAAGAGCGTCGTCCGCAAATTGAAGAAGTGAAAGATTCCGATTAGACTTCGCAAGCCTAATGCCCTTGAACAGCCCCTGATTACAAGCAGTCCTGATCATGATCTGTAAGACTTCCCCCACAAGCAAAAAAAGAAACGGAGAAAGAGGATCTCCTTGTCTTAGACCCCTTTTCATATAAAACTCATCAGAAGACGTTCCGTTTATCAAAATCCACTTTAAAAAGAAACATTTTCATCTTCTTCTTTTTAGCGTGATTCATAATTTCATTTGCTATTAAACACCCATCCAATAAGTGCCTTCCCGGGATGTAGGCAGATTGATTGTTACTGACGAGTTTGTTCATAATCTTCGCCAATCTATTAGCCAGCAGCTTTGCAATAATTTTATACATGCAACCAAGTAAACTGATGGGCCTAAAGTCCGAGATGTCCAAGGGATCAATTTTTTAGGAATCAAAGCAATGAAAGCAGCATTTACATCCCCTGGAAATCCTGCCCGATTTTTCGAATAACGTAACCGCATCAACTATAGATCCGCCAATAACTGACCAGAACTTCTTAATAAAATTGAAATTTAAGCCATCAGGCCCCGGAGCTTTCGACCCATTACAAGCCCAAACAACCTCCTTTATTTCCAAAGCAGAAAAAGGCGATTCCAAAAAAGCAACATCGTTGGACGATAATTTAGAGAAAAGGGGGCTGAAAAACTTGGGCCTAAAGGAGCAAAGTTCTTTGAATCTATTTGCAAAGTGCTGAAAGAAAGCATCTTTGACAACCAAAGGATCAGAGTTCCAAATCCCGTTACAGAGAATTCCTTTAATTTTATTCTTTCTCCAACGTTGATTATCAACCATATGAAAAAACTTGGTATTTTCATCTCCTTGTAAATCCCACTTAGACCGTGATTTTTGATTGAGATCCAAAGTTTCACGATTTTCCAAAAGCATCAGTTCGAAAATCTAATCATCTCTCTTTTGGCAATCGGCTATAGAAATTCCCCCCTCTTCAGCTTTAGAATCCCAATCAACCAAATCTTTAAAAATCTCATCCTTTCTTTTTGATTCACTGGCTAAATTTTTTTTGACCATATTCTTAAGTCATTCTTTAGAGCTTTAACCTTTTCTTTAAAGATAAAATCAACAACCCCATGGAAAAAGCTTGAAGACCAAGACGAAAGAACTGCACTTTGAAAATCATCGATATGCTTAGAAATTAGAAGAAAAAATATGACCGACTAAGATTTTAGAATTTCAAAAGATAATTAGATAAATAAGTATATTTATATATTATTTGAAATATATATGTATATATATTTCGGGTTTTCGGACGGACCGGGTGGCCAAAAATCAAACCCAATTTTTCTCCAAAAAACCGGTTTTCAAATTTTCGGATTTCGGGACATTCGGGTTTTACATAAATACCTTATTTCCGGTTCATGTTTAGATTCGAATTTTGGATAATTCGGGTTTTGCACACCCCTACATGAAGGCATGGGAATGAACATATTCTTGAAATTGATGAACGAGAACTGAAGTTGTAATAAACTATAGGGATTTTTTTGTAATTTAGTTGGTTGATCATACTTCGCATT
Organism: Cynara cardunculus var. scolymus; assembly: GCF_001531365.2. Lineage (NCBI taxonomy): Eukaryota > Viridiplantae > Streptophyta > Magnoliopsida > Asterales > Asteraceae > Cynara > Cynara cardunculus. The sequence goes on from NC_037540.1 coordinate 1,459,752, forward strand.
TAGAAATACATACAGTTTTTAATGTACGTATTTTTTGTAATCACAGTAGTCGAAGCCAATTTACGTCCACCTCAAGTAACCTCGTGATACTTTGAAGACAACTGTTGGAAAATTCCATTGCCAATTAGAGAGTTTGAATCAACGGACCTATGTGAAAGATCTCAAGATATAAACATTTACTAATCGGTTGAGTTAACATCAGAGTTGATCTGTAATATACTGTAAAGTCTGATGATGGTTACTTATGTCTCTATACATGTTATATATAAAAAATTGCCCGCTTTTATTTTTCATATTTATCAAATAAGACCACTGTATTTCATTTATTCATCAATAGCCATCTAAATCCTACATCAATAGCCATCTAAATTAATGACTGTTCTAAAATTTTATGTTTTGTTTTGGTGTGTCGTGTTGTTTCTCTCTTTTGTCTTCTCGGTCTCTTTTTGCATATCACAAGTTCATGTTGCTTGTATTCTCTCTGTCTTGCTCTTTGTTTTTAATACGCTGGCTTTAGAAAATGACTGTTAATTAAGCATTTTTATAAACCTAAAATTAAATTAAACCTAATTTAACCCAGTTCAACTCAAAAAATAGTAAAACAGTCAATTATTCAACTCAATTCAACTTAAAAAATAGTAAATGGAAATTAAATTGGGTTCTAAATATTTTTTATTGACTTGGATGGATATCCAACCCGATATGTGAGCCGACTAATCTCAGGACGACCATCTGCTTTGCGAGTAGTCTGGAGTCATCACATTTGAATCTCCATGGTCACAAGAGAATTTTTATTCCTCATTGGATTTGAATCTGGGACCTCCAGACCAATGATGGTCAAACCGGCCCAGCCCGGGACTGGTAAGATTCGGGACCGGCCAAGGACTGTCCCGGCCCGGGACCGGTAAGGACCGGTTATAGGACCGAAATCTAGGACCAGTTATGGATTTAGGGTGTTTCGAGGGACCGGGACCGACCAGGACCGGAACCGATTATGAAGTCCAAACACTTTTAACCTTTGAAGTCCAAACTTAAACCAATCTGACACTATTTTTATAATTGGTTTCTAAATATTATATGCCAATATGGTTAGATGGGATTAAAGTTGTAGCCAGTCTAACCAATCCAAACGAGACCATAATTAAATAATTAATAGTTTAATATTATATATTAATTAATTATATCAAGTGGAATTGGAAACACCCATCCAGCAAGCAACAATCAAAGCTTATGAATTTTGCCTCACGTCCAAAACTACAACCACCCATTAATCTCCTTTTCACATTCACGATTTCAACCTTCATTTATATTTTTATAAAATTGAATATAATAATCAAACTTTTGTTTGGATAACTGCAATATTTTAGTTGGTTTATTGATAGTTTCATTAAGAGATAATATATGAATCGTTAAAAAATGAATTTTGGTGTCTCTTAATGGTTTTAAAACCCTCTGAATTATTTTGTATCATGAGCCTCCTTTTATCATTCAACGTCCTAGTTTCATTGTAAACAATTATATTTCATTTTTTTCATTATATCATGAGAGTCTCTTAATCATTATGCATCAAACCATTCAGCAACTGTCAGACAACTCTTAAATTCTAATGTTAGTGACTTAAAAGTCATTTAAACGTTTTACCGGGTCATTTATCTTACCGAATAAACATGACAAGAATCGATGATTTTATCCGGTAATAGCAATGATAAGGATGAAGAGTCTTACCTGGTAAGTGGGGATGACGACTCTTACCGGATAGATTATTGCATACGATACCGTTCTAATAGACTACAATCTTACCTGATAAAGTAATTCAGATTGTTAACTCTTAGGGGGTGTTGGGGATTGCTTATAAAAACAACTTATTGATTTATTCCGGCCTGACACCGGTAATAAACACTTTTGAGTGTTTGGATAAACAACTTATACCGGTGACAAACCGGTAATAAGAAGATTTTAAAAAAGTTAAACCATGTTAACTTATAATAAGTTGATAAAGGTTTTTGTAGAAAAACATAAGTTGTTTCAAATAAACAATCCCAAACACCCCCTTAATGGTATTTGCTTACCGAATAAGCATTTGGTTAAATGGCTTAGTTTTTTTTGTTTTTCAAGTACTTCGTTCTTTTTTAATCCATCAAAAATAATCTTGCAAACCAAACGCACCCTAAGATTCCACTGAAATCTCATAAACATGGGATTTTGAAATTTCATTTGAGTGGTTGGTATCTAAAGGGATTTGGAAACATTTTTGTGTAATAATGTTTTAAAATATGTTAAAATCATTTATTTTCTAATAATTAATTAATAAAAAATGTAATTTAATTATTTATATAATTTATTTGTATAAATTATTTATAAAAAATGTAATTAACTTCCATTTCAAATCCCACGTACCAAACAAACTGGGGGCATTTGATTCGCAGAATGATTTCTAGAGGAATGAAATCTGTCAAAGAAATTTGAATCTGGAAGTAATTGAAATGAAATGTTATTGGGTTTGACCAAGTGTTTAGTTGACATGAATGAAATTTAATATGTCTAATGAATTGGAATATGTGGTTTGCAACATAATTGGAATGAAATGATGAAAAAAAGACAAAAATACATTTTCTTTGGTTTTTTTAAATATAAATAACAATAAAATTAACATTTAATGAAGAAAAAAATGTTTACCATTTATTGAATCATATGTAAATATAAAACGTGAAAAACAATTCAACCAACCATAAACCAAGCCATTCATACAAGTTGACACATCAAATATCCATATATAAATATTGTTACTAACAAGTGTTGACACATAGATAGAAGTTGTCGAATTTGCATCCAAACAATAGATAACACAAAAATATTGTCCAAACAATATAGACCAATCATTGGTCTAATATAACCAAAAAAATATTGTTTTTACCACCAATTGATCATTGGTCTAACGTAACTAAAAGATATTATTTTTCTCACCAACTGATCATTTGTCCAACATGAAATGGACCCAGTTTTCATGTTTTTCCTCCTTCAAGCTCAGAAAGTGACCACAGATTCAGATACCTTTGTTATCTTTCACTATGCACAAAACATTTCATTTTCAGAAAATGTACCAAACTTCTCAATCTCATCGGCAATCATGGAAGTTTTTTTTTAGCATTTCAACTTCAACTTCTATCAACGATGTCGATGCTTTCATAAGTTTTTCACCAAGTGTAAATGTTGCATTGTTGATTATCTCATTCAAAGAATCATTAATGTGTTTCATTTTCTTGCTACCTCTTGTGCACTTTTGACTTTGCACATTTGTGTGTGTATGAGAGGCATCATCTTGATCATCAGAAAGGTGGTCATGGAATTGATTGATATGGTCTTCCATGCTTTCATCCTCCATCTCCATTGCATCTCTTGCTCCATTCCCATTAGCTCTATCGTTGCCAAAAATAATGCACAAATCCTCAAAATGAACGGGTTCAGGTTTCTTAAACAAACGTGGATGTAATTTTATCACCGCACTGCAAACTCTCCTAAAAACTCTGCTAATGGTTTCTCCCGATCGATGAAAACGACATGTCATTACCCGATTATTAACATTATGAGCAATAATGCGAAGAAAAATGACAAATTGTTCATCAATACCCATGAATAACCAAACATTGAAATGGAATTTGGACAACGGAATTGACCATTCCAATTATATCAGATTCCAGCGGATTTCGACGAACCAAACGCCCCATAAAGATTCCAAATATTTCCAAATTAAAATCCCTCAATTTTCAAATCCTTTAATAAAATCCAAATCCAAACCAAACATCCAACGATTTTTCTCTCTTTATTTAAATATGATTTTTTTCTCCACTTTAATGAAATATTTGAAAAATCTACGTGAACATTTTTTTTCTTTGTAAAACCCCATATTTTCTTTATTATAAAAGTTGTAGTAAAATACTATTGAAAATGTCTGATTTTGACGAATGCAAATACGACATTTATAAAGAAAACCAGACATTCAACTAACGCGATAAAAACGAGAAAACGAAGTCTTTGTAATTTCTATATTCATGGCCAATGGCCACTATCACGTACCATGACGTGTCAAATTTAATATATATATATATATATATATATATATATATATATATATATATATATATATATATAATGTTGACGTAAAGTGAAGATGAAAGAACCCAACAACTCCCTCAAAGATTGACTTTAAAATCAATGTATCTAATCTTTTAAATGAATATGAGAAGTTGTAGTTGTAAATATTGCATATTGATTTGTACAAAATTTCTAATATTTAAATATTATTTATTTATAGCTAAAACCTTTCAAAACTACAAATTTGGAAATTGACATAAATTACAAGATGGATATCATGATTTGTAAAAACGTTCAGATTTGGTCCTTTATTTAAACGGACGTTAAAATTTCATTAAATGAAGGACGTTTTATCGATTTTTTTGTCTTTTACACAACCAAAAACCACGGAGACCAAAATCGTATAATTGATTTTGATTGGATAAAAAATAAAAAAAAATCGATAAAATGATGAAAATACACCTCATTTAATGGAGTTTTTTTTAACTGTTTTTAGAAGGAGGAACTAAGTTCGAACGTTTTTATAAACCATAATGGTTATTTTGTAATTTTAAAACTATAAGAATAAAAAATGTCATTTTTAACAAACCACGAGGATCAAATTTGTAGTTTACTCTTGTGTTATAAAATATCTTTTGAGATTACTCGATAGGTCTTTAAAAATTACTAATTTAAATAGGACAAGTGTATGGATATGATTCACGAATTTTACAAATTGATTATAATATAAAATTAAAATGATAAATTTGTGTATTATTTAACTGTAATGTTTTTATTTTGACGTTTTTTTACTGTATAACCATAATTTTTAAAATGATGATTTACTGTTTTGAAAATTACAGTCGTTTTATTTATTAGATCAGAAGACGGGCTTTTATGCATCTAACTTCTGTCTAACCATAATTTTTTAAGATAATGATTTACAGTCTTGAAAATTACAGTCCTTTTATTCTTTTGATTAGAATACAGGTTTTTATACATCTAACTTCCGGATAACCATGATTTTTTAAAATGATGGTTTATTGTCTTGAAAAATTACAGTTGTTCTATTCTTTAGATTAGAAAACGGGTTTTTATACATCTAAATTTTGGTATTGATTAGAAAATTAGGGTTCTACAACTTGTGTTTTGATGTCAAAATATGGGAATCCATCTAAAAAAGGTAAATACCTAATAATTTTGTTTTACTAAACAAAAACAATAAGCAAAATAAAAATATTAATTGTGTACTATTGACCACAAAAGTAAAACAAAGATGGATTTGTATATATAAAATTATGTAACATTTTAGTTGTTATTAATCAGAATGGTATTCGTGCAAAGCAGCGAGATACATCTTCACGTCAATGTTTCGTTTTATTTTTTTGTTTGTATTGATATAGTACGATTTATATAGTTTTGATAAAGATAATGTTTTACTTTTGAATACAAATATATTTGAAGATATAAAAATTTGAAAAAAATATATCGATATTAATATCAAATTAACTATTTAAAAGTTCTCATTTTTTGTACAATTTCTTTAATTCAAATTTTTATTATAATTTAATTTATGTCTAATAGCGAAGTAATTTATTTTTTTGGGTTTAACAGTATAAATTTTTATAAAGATAATTATTCTATTAGAACTTAATGATTATTTTAATAATATTTAAACTTTTTATATTTAAAATAAGATATTTATCTTGTATTTGATTATTTTTATTTGTAATTAGTTATACGAATTCAAAATAGAGCTTTAATAGGCTGTACTTACGCACAATTTACTTGTAATCTTAAATTTTAAGTAATATGCATTAACAAACCGTACTTTATGCATAAAAAAAGGTTTTTAATAATTTTTGTCAAATGTTTTATAATATAGTATAGATGAAAGGGAAAATTTTAGAAAAATTCAATAATATTTATTAATTTGAATAATTAAGTAGTTGAATTTTTTTTTAATTAATAAACCATTGATTTTTTTTTTATCGATTAAGTACTTGAAATTTTTTTAATAAATAAACCATAAAACTCTTAGAAATTGGTTATTTATTATATTTTAACAAAAAAACTATCTGTTACCGGTTGAAAAAGTTCTAAAGTTAACAACTTAAATCGGTTTCACTGTTCCCGAACTATACACATTCAAACCCTTGCACCCAAACGCCATAATTTCATTGTAAATAATTATTAAACGATTATATTTCATTTTGTATTATATTATAAAAACTTCTTAATCATTTCGACCTCTTAATCATTGTACAACAAATTATTTAACATCTGTCAAACAGTCCTATTTTTGTTTTTGGGATAATTTCATTTTCTTGGAAAGTTTGTTGAACCACTTATTGGAGTTGATGTTGCCATCAAGTAGTGCCAGAAAATTACCATTTTATATACTCAAAATAATGGGTGGTTTGTATATGTCTATTCAGACAGTTTTGTCTGATTGATTGATTACCAAACATCAACGAAACTACAAAACACCACCAAAACCAATTATAAACTCCTCACTTTCAACTTGCAAACTACTTTAAAAACATACTTTTTATATTAATTTCTTTCATAAATATCTATATTTATCATAACTAAAAAGATACTCGTTCAATGCATCAAGACACATCTTGATTTCAGTATTTTGTTTTATACTTTTTTATGTCAATATAATATGTTTTTATGTGCTTTTGAGAAAACGATAATGTTTTTATTTTTGAATAAAATATAAATCTAAAAATACCATAATTTTTTATAAAAAAAATATCGATATCAGTATTAAATTAATTTTTTTAAAAATTCTTGTGTTTTGGTGTAATTTTTTAATTAAACTTTTTAATTATAATTTACTTTAGGTTTAATAATATAATATTTTAAAAAAATAATAACTAAATATTCTGTTAGAAAAATCTATGATTATCCTAATTATATTTTAGATTTTTTATATTTAAAATGAGATATTTATCTAATATTTGATTATGTTTATCTACAGTTAGTTACACGAATTCAAATATGAAGATTTAATAAGTTGTACGAATGCACAATTTACTTATAATCTTAAATTTTAAGTAATATCTATCAATAAACAGTACTTCGTACATAAAAAATAGGTTTCAAGTGTTTTTGTCATATGCTTTATAATATAGTATAGATAACATTTTAATAGATTTTTTAACTTTTTTAAAAAAATTGAAAAGAATTACAAATTCATAAAAAATTATATTTAATTCAGACATATAGGTCTATTTTAGAAATTATAATATTAATTATATTATTAAAATATTCAGTATATTTAATAAAATATTATTTATCTCTTATAAGATCAAGATTTTTATTTTATTTTTAGAAATATAATAAAAATTGTTTATTTCTAATGATAATAAATTTTAGGGAGTTCTTCAAATTTGGAGAATTTCACAAATTCTCATTTATTTTTTCATTTTGGAGAACTTGTTGATTGTCGAAGCAAAAAAGATTTCCTAAAATATTTATTTTCTCCGGTTTACAACAGATTTTCCAAAAATGGAGAATCAAAATTCAAAATCTCCTAAAAATTTGCATTCAACTCCAATAACTTTAACATCAATGTTTTTCATTGATAGGAATATAACTTTCATATTTGGAGAACTTCACACCCTCTTTTATGCTTTTTCCATTTTGAAAAGTTTTATAAAATCTGTTAGAACAAAAAATTACCCGATTTTATGTTCAATGCAACGAGATATATTGAATCTGTTAAAACTAAGAGGGTGCTCGCGCAATGAAGCGAGATATATCACGATTTCAATGTTTCATTTTATTTTTTTGGCCTCTGTCGATGTTATAATACAAATTTATGTGGTTTTGAACAAACAATAATATTTTTTTTATAATAAATATAAATTTGAAGATATCATAAAAATTAAAAAAATATAAAAGCTCTCATTTTTTGTGTAATTTTCTTAATTCAATTTTTTTATTATAATTTAATTTAGGTTTAATGGTGAGATAAATTTACTTTTGATTTAATAGTATAACTTTATCAAGATAATAACTAAGTATTCTGTTATAACTCAATAATCATTCTAATTATATTTTAGATTTTATATTTAAAATAAGAATTTTATCATGTATTTGCTTATATCTATTTACAGTTAGTTACAAGAATTCAACACACATAGCTTAATAAGTTGCACTTATGCATAATTACTCGTAATCTTGAATTTTAAATAATATACATCAATAAACAGTACTTCATACAAAAAAATGACTTTTAAGAGTTTTTGTCAAATACTTTATAATATATTATAAATTAATATACTAACATCCTATGTTGTTACGTACACTTCTCATTTCGTTTTTATTAGAAAACATTATATATATATATATATATATATATATATATATATATATATTAAAGTATACATAAACAATTATTGCTATACATCGTATTTATGTTAATACCATGTGAATATGTTAAGAACGCCCAATAGCAGATCTTAAATAATAATAATAAATAAATAATAATTAAAAATGTTGCCAAAAATATGACAATTTTAAGGATGTGAGTCAAAAATAAATATTATTTTAATTCGTATAGAATTTTGTTATTTTTCAAATCCTTTCGACTTTTTTTATTTATGGAAAATAGAAAAGTTCAAAAAAAAAAAACTAGTCTTAAAATTTATTGAATTTTATTTTTAACTTTTATAACGATATATAAAAGTCTTAAAAACCATAATAAAAAAAACAGTTGTAACCACAAGGATGACGTTTGATTGGTTTGAGATTGACTTCAAATATCAAAAGTATCAGGAGGTCACAGGTTCAAATACAAGGAGAAATAAAAATCCCCTTGTGGCCACGGAGGTTCAAATGCGATGACTCCGGACTATCTGCAAAACATATAATCTTCCTGGAATTAGTTGACTCGTATAGCGGGTTGAATATCAATGTTAATAAGAAAACAATTGTTTTTATTTCATAACCAGATCTTAAAAACCACAACAAAAAGCAGTTGTTTTATTTTCGTAACCATGATATTGATATCTTTTGGTTAGTTTTAGTTCACGTGATTCATAAATACTAAAAAAAGACAAATATTCTTATTTTGAAACCAAAAATGTGATCCCTAACATATATCAAACACGACTCTTTTACACACACACATACACACACACACATATATATATATATATATATATATATTTGTAAGAGTGTCCGGGCTAAAGCCCGACTAATCCCCTCCAATTTTTGGAGGCTAAACATGGCCCCACTTAAATGTCGCCAACACTCCCCTTTCAGGGTTCGAACTTGGGTTCATGACTATGTCATGCCCAAGCCTTTTACCACTAGACTGGAAGGTCTTTGACACAAATTATGTTAGTCAAAACATACTTTCCTGAAATTAATTATTATAATATACATCTAAAATTCATCAAAATGTAACGAGAGTTATTTTGATTCATCTTCAGAATTACGCTTAATTTTTTCCTTGAATAGTGCAATAAATGTTTAATCCTTCTTGTTTCTTTAATTACCGACAATGTCGATGTTACAATTTTTTAATTATATTGTAAATCTTGATTACGTAAAAAATGTCAAATCAATATCATCTGCAACGATGCCAATAGTTATGATATACTGTGTGTTTGAGATTGCTTATTTAAAATAACTTATGTTTTTTTTGTAAAAGTGTTTATTAACTTATGTGGTAAACTGGAGTTAAATAAAACATGGTTAAAATTGTAAATTGGTAATAAACAGTTTTTTCATAAGTCATGAAAGATTAACTTATCAAAAGCAGTTTATTACCGGTTTGACACCGGTATAAAAAGTTTTTTTTTCTTATCCAAACACCAAAAAACAACTTATCACCGGTGCCAGACTGAAATAAGTTAAAAAACAGTTTTTATAAGCAATCCCAAACACCCCCGTAATATGAAAATCTTTAAATTTAGAGAAATCTCTAAAACTTTATATACAAAAGAGAAATAATATTTTATTTATTATCCACCGATAAGAGGTATTGAAAACAAATGTTTATAAGAGAGAAATGATATTTTATTAAATGTATAAAATATTTTAATAATATAGTTGATGTTATCTATACTATATTATAAAACATTTGACAAAAACTTTTAAAAACCATTTTTTATGCGTAAAACACAGTTTAATAATGCATATTATTTAAAACTTAAGATTGCAAGTAGATTGTGCGTAGATACAATTTATTAAAGCTCCATATCTGAATTCGTGTAACTAACTGCTAATAAACATAATCAAATATAAGATAAACATCTCATTTTAAATATAAAAAAATCTAAAATATAATTAGAATAATCATTCAGTTCTAACAGAATATTTAATTATTATCTTTATAAAATTTATATTATTAAATCAAAAATAAATTATTTTATTATTAAACTTAAATTAAATTACAATAAAAAAATAAATTAAAAAAACTACATAAAAAATGAAAAATTTTAAATAGTTGATTTGATATTAACATTGATATATATTTTTTTCAAATTTTTATGATATCTTCAAATTTATATTTTATTCAAAAATAAAATCATTATTACTTCCTTAATAACACATAAAATTGTATTAGAACATCGACAGAGACAAATAATAAATAAAACATTAAAATCGAAATATGTCTCGCTGAATTGCACGAATACTCTTTTAGTAATTGTTAAAATAGAATAACTGTTGGAATTAAAATATAAGTTTTTAAATATTTTGACATTTAATACTCTATTTAAAAAAAATTATAACTTGGCTGTTATTATACGAATCAAGAGAAACTTCTTTCATCTCGTAAAATGAGAAATCAGATATTTATTTTAAAAAATAAACTAAAAATTATTTAATTTATTCTGTATTTATTATTTTTATAAATTATTATTATAATTTATTTTTATATTTTTAATATATGAATTGATTTGAAGGGCATATATGGATTAAAAATGGCTTTTTACCTAATAAGCTGAACGTGTTCAAAAGGGTCCCACGGGTCAAAAGCGTCCGCACTAACAACCGTTGAGTAGACTCTTCCACCTGCAGGCTGCAGCCGTCCTTCCATTCAACAAAATCTCGCTTTCCCAAAATCGATACTATTCCTCTTTCCTTCCACAGGCTAGCAATTTGCTCTCAATTCCACCTCAAACTGCCACAAATGGTAAGAATTCAAACCTGCACTTGATTTCTTGATTGAATATCGCTGATTGTTTACTGGAATCGGTTTTTATTTTGCATTTCTTCTTGTTTTATCGTGTTTTGTCTACTAATGCATCTGATTTGAATGTTAAACCATAATCAAGGCTAGATAATTTGTAAATTCAGATCACGTTACAGTTTTTTCTCGGTTACGTTTGGTTTGAACTTGTTAATGTTGTTCGCCTCGTTCTTCCGCCATATGTCTAGGCCTGTAGATTGATTATTTTGTCTACTAATGCGTCTGATTTGAATGTTAAACCATAATCAAGGCTTGATAAATTCAATTATTTTAGTTAATTTGAAAATTGAGATCATCTTACCGTTTTTTCAAGCTTACTTCTGATTTAAACTTGCTAATGTTGTTCGCCTCGTTCTTCCGCCATATATCTAGGCCTGTAGATTGATATTTGTTCGATTTCAAATTTGTTTCGGACCGATTATGTATCATCTGATTATATATATGATACGGTTAATCTATTCAGTTGCATCTCTCATTCAAGCAGTGTATATAATAAGTTCGTCGAATCATTAGTTACGATGTTTTAAATTGTTATTTGATGACGAAAAAGAGGTGGAATCCTTGATGAGCAACGTCAATTAGTCAGTTGATTGTTATCTTTAAAAAGTCATTTCAGTTTAGATTTCCAAATCTAGGAATGTTGCAATTAATGCGTGCAGAGGGAGGGAGGTTGTCACAGTATCATTATATTTGCTTTTACTCAAAAGTATTTATCTGATGCACAAATTGCCCCTTTAACAGCCTTACTACCAGAAAAAAGCAACCGCAGCAGGAGCAAATTCAGTGCGCAGATGAAAAGGCAAGTGCACATAGGATATTCTCATAATCAAGCCGCTGGAACGATTTCGATTTACTTCAACGAGGATGAATAAATCAGTAGAGATGGCATGTGTTCTTATCAATCTTGCCATAATTTTACTTGCAGTAAATAGATCAGAGGGGGTTCCTAGAAACCAGATCATCTATTCTTTATGTAATAATCAGTCAGAGATCAATCAAACAGAGTTCAGCTTGAACTTTATCCAAACAACCGAAAAGATTGGCACACAAATACAAAATTCGCGTTTTGGAACAGCAAATTCAGGCACAGGGCCTGATAGTAATTATGGACTTGTTCAATGCTATGGTGATCTTTCTACAAACGACTGCATCTTATGTTATGACTCGGCACATTATTTTCTTCCCAGGTGCTTTCCTAATAATGGTGCTAGAGCTTATCTCGATGGTTGCTTTATGCGATTCCAGAACTATAGCTTCTTTGAGGAGTATGCTGGACCTAATGACATTGCTATTTGTGGAAATACCACAAGGAAGAGTAGCGTGTTTCAGACTTCAGCAAGGCAAGCTGTGCAAAACGCTGTGAGGGATGCATCAACAAATGGTGAATACTTTGCAAGGGAAGAAGTAAAACCCACTGGGACCGTAAATGAGTCAGCCTATGTGTTGGCGGAATGCTGGAGGACATTGAATGCAAGTTCTTGTAGGACTTGTTTAGAGAGTGCATCTGTATCAATATTGGATTGCTTGCCTTGGTCTGAGGGGCGTGCATTGAACACGGGATGTTTCATGAGGTATTCTGATATCAATTTTCTCAATCCTGAGCCAACCAGAAGCAGAAATAGAGGTAAAAATGAGTTGATCTTCACAAAATTGATAATTAGAGGAACTTGATACCATTGTTCAACTTGATACCAATGTTGGAATACTTGTACACAAATGAGGATGGTAGAAACTTCATCAGTTATGCAGTTTCATACGAACGAGTACTAGAGATTGTTTACTGCTCCACGATGTGCTAATTTTAGTAATTGTTTTTGCAGGGAGGATGATAGCTATTATTGCAGCTGTTGGTAGTTCTATGTTGATTCTTGTGGTTGTGTTGTTGATTGCTTTATATATCTGGAGACAGAGACGTATACAGAAGAAGAGAACAGGTACAGACCCATTTAGAAACAATCTTGACTTGGTTTTGAGTTACAGAGAACAAAGCATGCTTTAGTCCTACAGAATGATACGAACCATATTAGAATCTAGAAATGAAGAATCACACAAGTAATCTGCCGAAATCGTTAACTTCACTAATGATAATGTCCCAGGTTCTTATGATGCCAAGAAACTGGCGAAGATTCTTACAGACAGTAGCTTGAACTTCAAATACTCCACTATTGAGAAAGCCACAGGCTGTTGGGATGATGCCAATAAGCTTGGGCAAGGAGGGTTCGGGACCGTCTACAAGGTAGTACCTTATGACACTACATTATTTACGTCAGCTTTTTTTCAACATAAAATTCAACAGTTCTTGTATTGACTTCAGCTATAACGTACTAATTTTAACCACTTTATCCTACTGATGCATCTGGAAATTTGTCAGGGAACTCTTCCAGATGGAAGAGAGATTGCTGTCAAGAGGCTTTTCTTGAACAACAAATTCAGAGCAGCAGATTTCTATAATGAAGTTAACATGATCAGCAGTGTTGAACACAAAAACCTAGTCAGGCTGTTAGGATGCAGCTGTTCAGGGCCTGAAAGTTTTCTTGTATATGAGTTTATGCCCAACATGAGCCTCGATCACTTCATCTTTGGTAAACACAAGAATTTAGAATAATTGTCAAAGGACTCAAAAACTAGATTTAGGTCATGTTTGGCAACCATAAGCTAGCTTTTTTTCTTTGAAAAAGCCCTGTTTGGTTAGCCATAAGCTAGCTTTTTGAAGCACTAGTTTAAATAGCGTTTCTACCATGGATTTTTGTAACACGTCCTTTTGGGTCATTTTCTATCATCATCTAGCTTATCAACTAGTTTGCCAAACATAGCCTTGAGTAAACATCATGCCTACTACTTCATCTATCCTTCAGACTGTATCTTCTCATCGAGACATATGTATTCATGAAATTGATGGAATTGACCTTATGAACTAAAACATTAGCTGAATTTATGAACTATTGCAGATGCAATAAAAGGTAAGGAACTAAACTGGGAAAAGAGATTTGAGATCATCATTGGCACAACCGAAGGTCTGGTCTACCTTCATGAAAATACCAAGATTCGGATCATTCACAGGGATATTAAAGCTGCCAATATCCTGTTGGACTCAAGGCTTCGCGCTAAGATAGCTGATTTTGGTTTGGCCAGATCTTTTCAAGGAGATATGAGTCATATCAGCACTGTCGTTGCAGGAACTCTGTAAGTGCCCGTCTTTCGTGGCTTTATTTTACCTTTGTGAAGCCCTTCTCTATTGCTGAAGGTAGGGTTGCACATAGGTTGAGTTGGCCATGTTGAAGGCATTTGAACAACCCAACCCAATGTTTCGCTTTGAAAAATCTCAACCCAACCCAAACCATGCGGGTTGGGTTGGTCTGGTTGAAACTTACGTCATTCTAGAATCTAGCTAAGCGTTTTGTTTAAACGAAGTAAAATCAAAATGAGAACATATAAAAAAGTTTAACGAACTCCAAAAAAAGTTTGAAATTTCATGCAAATAAGAACCTAAAATTACAGTTAAAATTGTAATATAATTTTGAATATAGCTAATCACGGGTTGGTCTAATGTACATATATTAATAAAGGACTTGACATTCACATTAAACCCGTAGTACGGAAAGGTATCGGGTTCATCGGGTTGGGTTGGGTTCAAATTACCCTAACCCAATTCCAATCCAATAGATCCGGTTCGGCCTAATTTTGTATCAATTATGTGTCAGGTTACCTTGGGTTGAGTTTTTTTGGGTTTTTCCGGGTTGGTCTGTTTTGAGCATCCCTAGCTTGAAGGGATCAAGGGATGCTTTATTCACATTATCTTCAAATATACTTTGAATTAGCCAAAATGAACAAAGAATCTTATACAATTACCCATTTAATTTTCCCAGTGGATATATGGCTCCAGAGTACTTGGCACTTGGTCAGTTAACAGAAAAGGCAGATGTGTACAGCTATGGTGTTCTGTTGCTGGAGGTAGTTACTGGAATTCAAAACAACAGAAGCAAAAATTCAGAATACTCGGAGAGCTTAGCATCGATTGTAAGTATAAAACTTCATCTGATCTTTGATATTTTTATATGAGTCTGTGTGGTTTGTTTTGGTTCAGGTTTGGCTAGAACCACAAACTGAACCATGAGGGTCCTCGAATGGAACCAACCCAAATCATTTCGGTTTACAATTTTTTTTAAAATTTTTTTTGCAAATAAAGATTTCAACAAAGCAAAGAAAGTTAAACAAAGTGAAATTTTCAAAAACAAAAACAAACTAAATGTGCCCACCTTCCATTTGCTAAAGGTTTGGACTATTAGCGGCTTTAAATGTAAATATTTGCTACCTAGAATTGTTGATGTTACAATTTACTTTCCACCAAATACTACTCCCGTACCAAAATAAGAATTCACATTTCTATTTTACTTTAGGAAAAAATTCATAAAACCCAATGAACTATTCCATTTTGAATGATCAAGTCCCTGAACTATCCCATTTTGAATGAAAAAACTATTTTAACTTTCTCATTTTGAATAATCAAGTCCCGGAACATTTTTTTGTAGTAAATAAACCAAAGAATTGATTACCTGCATCCTCTTAACAAATAGAAAGGTCTTAAAGTAAAAAGAATATAAATCAATTTTACCGTTTCCAAAACCTAAGTCCTCCAAACCCCTTGCAAACAACGGTATCACTCCCTCTCGCCACTCCTTGTTGCCCCATCATTGTCAGTTCTTTATATCGGCTAGCACATTGTTGAACTCTGTCATCGATCTCCCACTTTTTGATCTAATTTTAGGGGGTTATAAGTAGTTTTACTTAAGACATTTCTAGTCGGTTACATGTAGTTTTTTTAGGTTAAAGTGTTGTCTTAAAGTTTGTTAAAAAGTGTAATAATTACACATTTTTAAAACTATGTTCCTTTTCGTTGTACTTATTTATTTTGGGAAGGAAGAAGTATATGAGTAACGAATACATTCCATCTAAAATGAATCAATGACCATATATTTGCAATTAGATAATGGACCATCAATTCTTATGGTAACAGCTATAGAAACTTCAATTAATATAAATACTTTTTTCAATTTGTTGGGTTTGATTTGATTCCGTTAAGAACTAGAACCCATGAACCGAACCAATCAGCTTGAATCCTCTCAAAATCTAACTGAACTAATCAATTCGGTTCAACGTACCTGTTTAGTGTTATGGCTTCTAATGCTTCTTCAAAGCAACCAATCATATAAATTCAAGAGTAAATTACGATTTTCATCCCTATGGTTTGTTAATAATGGTAATTTTCGTCTCTATGGTTTAGAAATTGCGATTTTAGTCCATTTGATTTGCAATTTATTGTTATTTCTAGTCCGGTGGTTTAAAAATTGCAATTCTTGTCCCCATGATTTGCAATTATTGCTATTTGTCCTTGTGGTTTGTTAATAATTGCATTTTTTGTCCCGTGGTTTAGAAATTGCAATTTTTGTCCCTATGATTTGCAATTATTGCTATTTTGTCCCAGTGGCTTGTTAATAATATGATACTCGTCTATGTGGTTTATAAATTGTGATTTTCGTCCCTATGATTTGCAATTATTGCTACTTTTGTCCATGTCGTTTGTTAATAATTGCAATTTTTGATTTTTCGTCTATGTGGTTTAGAAATTGCCATTTTCATCCCCACGATTTGCAATTATTGTTGTTTTCGTCCATGTGGTTTAATTGTGATTTTCGTCCTTGTGGTTTAGAAGTTGCGATTTTCGTCTCTATGATTTGCAATTTATTGCTATTTTCGTCCGTGGACTAATTTCTTATCTTTAAGTACAAGCGATCAAAATTGTAAAGAATTGTAAACCAAAGCGAAATAAAACAACACTTAATTATTTGTAAATCTTAAGGACGAAAGTAGCAATGAATTATAAACCATAGAGATAAAAACTGTGATTTCTAAACCACATGGAAAAACACAATTTTTAACAAACCACAAGAACGAAAAATACTTTAAATTCAATTTGATTCTAACATTATACATTGATGGTCTCTTGTTGAAATAGGCATGGAAGCATTTCCAGGAAGGTACAGTGGAGGAAATCCTGGATCCAAACTTAATGTTTCACACTTATCCGAACCGCAATTTCAAAAAAGATGCCATAAAAGTGGTACATATAGGACTCCTTTGCACCCAAGAAGCTCCATCTTTACG
This sequence comes from Cynara cardunculus var. scolymus, assembly GCF_001531365.2. Lineage (NCBI taxonomy): Eukaryota > Viridiplantae > Streptophyta > Magnoliopsida > Asterales > Asteraceae > Cynara > Cynara cardunculus. The sequence goes on from NC_037540.1 coordinate 1,477,201, forward strand.
ACCATCCATATCCATGGCACTAAAAATGCTAGTAAAAGATGATGAACCCTTACCACCACCCTCTAATCCCCCATTTATCAATGATTACAAAATCAATGAGTTGGATGAGAAGCTACCGCTTTACCATGATGACGATGATTTAGGCTCGGTTGCAACTGTTTCCCACAGTCATTTCTACCCGAGGTAACACACTAATGCTTCCTAGTTTCCAACCATCATATAGCGTTATCTCATCCTCCATTGTTCAAGATTTAGGAAAACGGAACCAACCATCATATAGCGTTATCTCATCCTGCCTAAGATCTAGGAAAACTGAACCAACCATCGTATAGCATTATCTCATCCTGCCGTTTGTTTAAGATTTAGTAAAACCGAAGAGTATCACAGTAGCGAGTTCAGGGTAAGTTTCGTATCTATCTGAAGAAGTGTGTGTAGAAAGAAGTTATGAAAATGGATTTTTAGGTTCCTTGGGGCACAAGAAATGGGATGAATTTGGAATGATTACAGGTGAAAAGGAGGTCCAGGAACTAGAAGAAGGTAGTTACTAATTTGTAAGTTGTAAGTTGTAAGTTTGTATATCAAGCAAATTTTGATCCTTGTAAATTTATTGATTGTCCTGTAATTATATACTCCATCCGCCCCCACAAGTTTACTAAATGAGCATGGCAAGGGTCAATAATCTTATCCAGTATGAGCGATGATAAGGATGAGAAGTCTTACCTGGTAAGTGGGGTGATGACTCTTACCTGCTAAGTGCTTATCGGGTAAATTGTAGCATACGATACTGTTTTGAAGGACTACAATCTTACCTGGTAAAATAAGTGTTTTATTCTTACTAGTAAGCGTTTACCGGGTAGGTAAACGGCCCCTAAGTGTCCACATGTCTGTTTTATTTTGTCCCAAAATAAATGTCCATTTTCAAAAGTAAAGGGTCGTTTACCAAAAACCTACTAGGAGTCACTTACCTTTTGGGTGAGAGCTAGAATTTTACCGGGTAAAAATGAAACCAAAATTTACCCTGCTGCTTATTTTGGGTATCAACTTATAAATTTCTTATTTGTAGGGAAACAAAAGGAAACTTGCCTTGTTTCCTATTTGGGAACATGAATTTGGTGATTGAGTCTCTTAAATGCGAAGTTTTAGAAGTTTTTAGTTTTATTTAATTTACCAAAAGTAAAGAACAGTTTATACTTTAAGCCTTTAGTCTTGGCATTCACCGAAGGAGGCCAACGGACTTCTGGAGAAGTCTTGTTTAAGCTGCCAAAATTATAAAGGGTAATACAACACTACAATTTGGTCATAATGATGATATAAATGAAGTATTACTGATTTATATTTGCTTAATTGTAAAAACGTATAAATGCAAGTTTTGATGGTTAAAACATTTGAAGAAAAAAAAAGGGTCGACTCCTCTCAAAAAAATATGTAAGGGTCGATTAGAGAAGGTCATATCAGTCCCAAAAAAACCAGGTTCGTTAAAGCTTGGTTAAAGGCATTTGGAAAAAGTCTGATCCCGTCCTCAACGATCTCGATTTGGCACCGTATAGCCATAATGTAGACAAGTAAGTCAGGATAGGGCAAACGTAAACAAGCAGGAGAAGATACGCATTTCAGGAAAATTAACATGGTTAATAAGTGGCAGTAGTTTGTATCATAATCTTTGAATTATTGTAGTTTGTAATTAAATACAATTTAGTTGGGAGAATATACATTCATGCATGAAAGCTATTTTAATCGTCATAAAAATGCTGCCCAGGAAGACCACCACCCATTACGGCTAACTGCATGTTTTCCGGTGGTTTCCAATGCCTCTTCCTTTGATTTATAAACCAGTTGTTGATTTGCTTCGGATCTAATCCTGTCGTTTCCGCCAAAGATATCTTATCACCTTCCTACATTTACATTTAAAATTTATTATTTCTTTCTCCCCCATTAAAGAAGAAACAAATTAACAAAACCCAGTAAAATGTCGATTACCAACAGTCCCAACCGACTACACACGGAGAGCAACATAAAGGGCATTTTTTGGTCTCAATTAGCAGTTAAGGCTAGCCCGCCTAGATGAAGAGGATCGAACCTGGACATGTTTTGTGTTTGGACAAAGTTATAGTTCTTTGCCAACTAAGCTAGCCATTAAGGTCCCTAGATACTAATCTTTATCTCATATACTCCTCCATCCACAAAATAAAGTTTTAAAATTTGAGTCGTCCAAAAACATAACGTTCCTTAAAATAATTATTCAAATTTAACCATGTTAGTATTTAGAGTAAATTACACTCCTGGTCCCTGTGGTTTACTGATTGTATGACTAAGGTCCCTTAAACACGTTTATTACATTAATGGTCCCCGTGGTATGTAAAAACACACGTTCTGAGTCCCTCCCTCTAACAGAATCAAAAAGATTCCATCGACTCAGTTAATTGAAGGGTTATTTCTGTCTTCTTAACATTTTTTTTCTTTTACCCGAAGGATAAATTTTTTTAATTCTCTCTAATAATATAATATATACCTTTTTTTTTAATATAAATTAGTTTTTCTTTTCTTAACCCGCCCACCCACCCTTTGACCCTCACCCCAAAATCTACTCCATCACTGTTCTTCCTCTCCGGCTGAAAAACCGCCGGCACTCCACCATACTCCAAACCTACCAACCTTTCGTTTTCACCTACATCAAACACATTAATTCCCATACCACCCCCATAGAGGCCCATCTTACCAACGGCCTACCTCATCCCCATCCAACACTGTTTCTTCTTCCCCCGGCTAAAAGATCAACGGCACAACGGACCCAAAACCTACCGACTTTCCGTTCTCACCCACATTACACACATTAACTCCCAGCCCATTCCCACCAAGACCCATCTTACCGTCATTAACAGATTTCGTTAGAGGAAGGGACTCAGACCGTGCGCATTTACATACCACAGGGACAGGCAATGTAATAACGTGTTTAGGGGACCGTAGTAGAGAAAACCAAACCACAGGGACCAGGAATGTAATTTACTCTAGTATTTATTATGAAATATCGATAAGATTGACTATGATCTATCTATTTTCTAAGTTTCGTAATAGTTAATTAAAAGACTTTTTATAAAACAGTGTAAAAAATCAAATGTGGTAATTTTTACTGGATGGATAGAGTACATAAAAGAAATACTAATCGTGCCATGGCTAATTACGGGATACCCAACTAATTATAGTTGAAGGCTCAATAACTTCAATCATCTAATACCTTAAATGAGTTTTCAATTATAAGCATGATCTTCTAATATTGACCTTTATCTGATTTGCTCTTAACTCAAAATAGCCGGCGCCTAATTAAAACAATATGTTCCTATAAAAACTTAGAAATACACTAGACGGTCATTTTGCAAAAGAGGCCCTCTAGAGAAGGTTATTGAGCTAAATGACCCTAAGTTATGGCACAAACTCTTCTTTCCTTTCTGCCGATTAAAAGCAAGTCTTGAGGCAACTTTAATTAACATGTCAGCGGAGCAGCTTTTGCGAATTGCTGACGACGAAACATTAGTTGCATGAATGCCAACAAACCGTAAGGAAAACAAGGAGCATGTAAGGGTCATATATATATATATATATATATATATATATATATATATATATTACTTACAGTAGGGTAAGGCCATTTATAATGTGAATTCCACCATTCAAGTAATGTTTGCCTTGCCTCCTTTGGGAGTTTCCCTTTCTTCTTTTTCTTAGTAAACTCCTGCTTCAGGGAACCTATACGACCTCCAAATTTGCGCAACAGCGTGTCCTTCAGCTCCTGGCTCATCTGTGCGTTGTCCGTCTCTCCACCACTAAATTCTTCTTCTGATGAAATGGTAACTTCATCTGAACCATCAATTAGATATCACTTAAACGGACTTCATACCATATTCATTTAGCAAGATTCATGTTGCATATGCAAATCTACAATGCCTAATTTCTGCTGTTGCATGATTCATTATTAGCTATATTCAATATATGACAATAAATTTTCTCCAAAGGATGTACTATTAAATAAATGTGCTAGGTGATTATTGGTGGGTCCAAAATAGCCATGTTAAGCACACTAGCACACTTTAATTAACCTCGTTTTAACTCAAATAAAATTTAATTTTTATACATTTTTGTTTTAATTGGTTGAAAATTTAACAATTTAAAAAGTTTGTAAAACTAAATACTAAAAAATTGTGTTAGGTGCAATAAAATATAAAACTATAAATTTAACTAATTTACTAAAACTAATTAGTATACATAAAAAAATATTATAGTTACATAAAATATATAAATATAAGTTTAACTAATTATTTAAACTAATAAATATACACAAAAATGACTATGTTTGGATGATAAATTAATAAATATATATGTCAAATATACAAGTGTTATTATTTAACACTGACAAGACGATTAGTGCTATTTTTGTGAAAAATGTAAATTGAAGTACTAAAATTTAGGACTAGTGTTATAGTCAACACTTTCTATCGTATATGGTCCAATAGTTCCTGATATAAGGTAAACTTTAATGGTCGTACTAAGATGCTATACACAAACAAACAACTTGAAGCCCTAGCATGTGATCATATATGTGTGTTGTGTGATAATGTTAATACCTCATTATCATGCAAGCTTCAGCATACCATCAGTGTAATAATAGAGTTATCAATATATATTGATCATATATTCATATAATCTAATTTTACAAATTTCTCAGTTCACTGGCTCCGAGTAAAATCGGATATTACTTCACATAGAAATTAGTTTAACAAAAAATCTCTCTCTCACACATACACATATACACACACACACACACACATATATATATATATACACACACACACACACACACACATATATATATATATACACACACACACACACACACACATATATATATATATACACACACACACACACACACGTAGGATTGGTTTCCAGTGAGGATAAGAGTTATGATGAGAAAGATAAAGTTGGAATCTTCACATTTGCATCAATCCTAATTGAATAGTTCCACTAGATCAACAATATTAAGAAACCCTAGATAAATACCTTTCTAAAACACAATTTATGGTTAGTTTGAAATTAAAAGTAACCAGGGTCCCAATCCTTTCTTACATTACTTACCTTTCTCACCTTAACTCTTATTCTCACACTAATCTTCGTGTATGTGTGTATATATATATATATATATATATATATATATATATATATATA
>NC_037540.1:1482982-1486486 GCF_001531365.2 Cynara cardunculus var. scolymus
ATTTGATGATATCATTTCCATTATTACCCTTTTAATTTTAAATTTTTTTGAATCTTTTTAAATTTAAATTTAAATTTTAAAAATCTTTTAATTTTATTTTTAATCACAATATGAGGTTATTGGGTTGTTCTTACGTTCTCGTAAATCACAGGGGTTCTCGTTTGAACCTTTCCATATATATATATATATATATATATATATATATATATATATAGGGTTGGGTTCACGTAAGACTAAAGGTTTTTCGTGAGACCAGTAAGATCAATTTATGTTCATTGATCAACTTTATAAGTTAATAATCTAATGATCTAAAGTTGCACAGTGACAATTTTGTAATTATTGAGAAATCTCGTGGCGTTTATGAATGTTCAGATCTGACGATTGTAGATCTAATCCAAGAGTTGAGAATTGATCTTACGGATCTCATGAAAAACCTTTGGTCGCCTCCTTTCCCAATCCATCTTCTCCGGCCAACACCATGTACCACAGAATTTTCACCCGTCTCCTCCTTTCCCAATCCATCTTCTCCGACCACCCCTTCATTGTTGCAGCCACCATCTCCTTATCTCCCTTTCACCTTCTGCAACACACGCACGCACCCCTGCACCACCGTATGAACTAACACAAACACAGGGACGAGGAAATAGGCAAAGCACACCCGAACCTTCCCCTTCGCACCACCTCTGTCGTGTCTCGTCTCCGTCGTCTACCTCGTGAACCACTCCAGCAAGTCCCAGTCAATGCTTTGAAGCCATCAAAGAAACAGTCAAAGCAAAACCAGAAAGGGTGGTTGATTTCATGGGGCCAAATCAAAGAAGAGAGAGAAGGTTTTCTAATAAAGGAGAAGATGAGATGGTTGTGGAAGGGGAAACCGTCGATGAAGAAGTAGATAGGGGTGATGGGGGTGGCCGGAGAAGAAGTAGACAAAGGAGAAGAGTACCTAAAGCATCTAGGGTTTTATAATTATAACATTACCAATTTACCCTTTATGTTATTTTAGGATATAACATTAATTATTTAAATAATTGGCTCATATTGGACCTCACAGTTACAACAAACAACTCAGTTTTCATTTGATTAAGCCCCTATATATATATATATATATATATATATATATATATATATATATATTAAGCATGTAAGTTTTTCCTTCTCAAAAGTAAAATCAGTACTATTGACAATAGCCTCTGCCCCATGCCTTTAGAATCTCATACGACACCTACCTTTAAGGAAAATTACATGTAATCGGGTAAGCTTAAAAAATCTATTATGTTCGTTACATAATTGTATTTTTCTGGATTTGAGGTCTCCAGTGCCTAAAATGCCTATGACAATGAGAATCTAATAGTTCGCATCGCCTCATAAGTTCGACAAAATGACATGAATACTTTAATGGGTACATATATGTATCTATATCGGAATCAAATATCCTTTTATCCCAACCTAATTCTTTTTTTATCACGCATCATCCTGTAACTCAATAACACGTGTATTTCCATTTAAAAATAGAATTTGTCAGATGTGCCATTTCTCATCTTCTCTACAACTGCCCAACGTCATTTCATGACCAAAGAACCCCCATACTCGCATTTAGAATGCAAGCCGAATAAAACCATAAGAATAGCTTAAAACCATAAGAATAGCATATTATCAATATGCACACTCTGGAAAGGTAAAACTTAAGAGTACAGAGGTACTAAAATGCATTTTACCATATAGGATTCTCATCGTCAAATGGTGGGAAGGACGATGATGATGATGATGTAATGGAGGGAAGGACAACTCTTCGTTTGGTCGTTTCAATGTCAGTATGTACAAACACCTTGATGGGGCCTATATATGCATATGGATACCCCACCATCAAATCAATGTGTCAGTCGGCACCAGCACTTTCAGGAAGGGTGTTATTTAACCTACCCCTTCATAATTACTACTTTATTTCAAGTACAATACTTTTTCATTCAATTATATGCAAACACTCGGGGTTATACTGGTTGAGTGGTTATCCTTTACCTAACCAGGGTGTGTTAGTGTTCATAAGAGCACAAAATAATTGTTTTAGTGTTTGGTTAGACAAAATTGGATAAAAGAGAAGAAGTAAAATAACTAATTTATCCCTAATGAATTGTTTATATACTTTGATTATTTTTTGTGATTTATTAAATAATAATAAAATAATTGTTTTTTATAACAAAATATATATCATTGGAAAGTTTTCATCAAAACAATTAAAATGACAACAAAATAAAAAATTTAGATAGTTTCCAATTTTTGTTTTATCCCTTTTTTACATTATTTTATTATTAATATATGATAAATTATGTAAAATAATAAAAATATATTGGCCGACTAAAAATAATATTTTGAAGACAATTAAAAAACATAAAATACAATAAATAAAATTTAAAGAACGATTAAAATGTAAAAAAAGACCTATTTGATGTCTTAGAAAAGAATTAAATGTTATTTTGAGGCTATATCGATAAAATATAAGTGCGTTCCATCTTGTTACACCTTGTTCTATGGAATAGGGGTGGAACAAGCTTGTTCCACTTTGTTCCACTCTGTTCCTATATGTTCCACATAAAAGTCCTACCAAACGTGAAACATGGATCTCCGTTTTGTTCTATCCAGTATACCAAACATACCCTAACTACAACTGATTAACCAAACTATGATTCCATAGCTCCCTAGTAGATATGCACAAAACCAAGGTGTTTTTTTAGTATGTGCCCATCCTTCCAAACCTGTTTTCAGTGAGAAAAAAAGGCTCCGGTTTGGGGTTGGTGAAGGTAAGACCGGGCTTGCTCCCAAAAATTTTAACTTGATCGGGCTTTGAGGCCAGTCCTGCACCAGGCTTTGGGCCTCACAAGGTTCGGACTTCAGGCTTTTTTATCCGTCTCTAAAACTCTCTTGTAATTAATCTTGAATCCAAGTGTGAACACGTGATTACTAACAATGCACAAATAACATGTCCATCAACAAGTACACGAGGATCCGATCACAACTAACCAACCACAAATAATGTAAATGCAATAACAAGTAAAAATAAACAAAAATATGACTATGGTTACTAAAAAACGAGACACCCAGATTTAGCATGGTCAACCGTAACTGTGATAGTGTACATCCACCTCTAGAAAAAATCACTTATATTAATCAAGTAACAGGGTCTCTTAACGTCTTCTTTTTTATTCTCATCAGAGTTATTTTATGGGATCGCAGGTCTTTTTATTAGCTCCTATTTGCCCATAGGTTTTATTTTTTACCTTAGTTGATTCAAATGATGGGTTTGTCGGGTTCTCTTTGTTTTCAAGGCCTCTAGTGAGTTACAGACAGAGTTCAAAAAGTGGCTATAATTGGAGATACCATTGTTTCTGATACAAAAGTTCCTATAAAAATGAGTTGGACCGTAGGTGGGATGATTTACTTCAGGGGAGATGTAGGCAATTGACACATGAAGATTTGATCTACAAATCAAATCAAGCCAAGATATATATATAT
>NC_037540.1:1486611-1505080 GCF_001531365.2 Cynara cardunculus var. scolymus
AATAAACTCTATTCATATTCCATAAATATTCAAATCATAATAAATGAACTCCAATCATTTCTATAAATATCTCAATTAATTGGGTTGCAAAGGTTGTACAAATGCACAAGGTTGTACAAATGCACAAGGTTGTAAAAGAAATATACCATATATATATATATATATATATATATATATATATATAGGTTTTTCGGTAATTGGGAAGAGAAATATTATTCAAATTAAGCCCTAATAAGTTTGACCTAGAAATCCCGTAAATAAGAGGCTGAACCTCGTTAGAGACCAAGCGTCATGCGACAATATCCCTCGGTTCCATTTTAGCTTCACCTACGCTACCACCTCCTCCGCCACGACTTCGAATAAGCAGTTGCATGTCGGGCCACTGAGATTGGCGACCTGCAGGTCGCATAGGGCAAACCGCAAAAGTGCCTACGACCTAGGCTCCCGAGGCGAGGCAACGAGGCCTAGTGGCATTCGGCTGTAAATACTTATGAACTCTCCATATATTGATTGTGACTCAACAAACTTCATCGTGCGACTTGGGTAGGTCGCTACATCATCTCATGAATAGAGAAAAATGGAACCAGGCTACCTGGTGGATGCTAGGTCACAGACTAATTTTACAAACAGGGTTTTCTGCTAAATAACGGGATTTTAGGTGAAATTTGAAAAAAGGGATTATTTAAGACATCCTTCTCTTCTTTCCAATTTATAGAAAACTGAAGCTTAAGCTTCTTAGCTCCATTTATGGATCAATATTGATATGATTTGCTTTGCAACTCCTATAGTCCTATTTGATATACATATATATAAAGATCTATTTCTTCTGACGGATAGGTGGTTTGTTACCAATTGGATTCTGGTTATTTTTGGGACCTACAGGATCATTGTTTGGTCATTGGTGGTGAATTCCAACCACTATAATTGATATTATATCATTGGGGTTAGCTTTGAAGTATTATCTAATTTGACTTGCACATCAAGTATTCGACAAAAATGCCGGGAGCAACAATTAACTCTTTGTTTGCTACCCTACCTTGAATACAATATGTAAAAGGTTCGTACAACTTCTCAAGCGATGTAATACAAACTGAGAAGTGGAATATTGGGTGAATTTGGGAAATGGCAATGGACGATGAAAACCACTTTGAGAAAAAGCAACGTACACACCTAGTTTATGCACATGATCAGTTAGACCATATTCTAATGGCTCGTGAGTTGTTTGAGATGAATGAATGGGCGGCCACAACACGGGAGGATAATGGGAAAATATGTGATATCAGATGCCATTTCAAAAACTACAATTGACTATCTTGAATCAATTAGAAGAATTGTCTTTGAAAAAGTCATTGACGAACATGTTGATTCTCATGAGATTGTGTCTATCCTACAAAAATGAAAAATGAAGACTGATAAAAAAAGATCATCTGACTGCCTTCAAGAATCTTGATATGAAAAAGAAAGCAACGTGCCTCTTGTCCAAAATAAAGAAGCATGGACTATGATCCCACTATTATAGCTTCTAAACAAGTTCACGTAGTTCGCCAATAGTCTCATTTAAGATAGAGATACCATATCATTGTTTGTAGTGAAATGATCGAACCTATGTGAAGACTTGACGCTCAAATGAAGGTTCGAAATAGTTCACAAAGAAACAACAATCAAAGCAAAAATAATTGAAACCTGGCAATTCTAATTATTGATATAAGCCAGGACATACAAGAACCACAATCGCTAGTCTTCTTTTGTGGCAACTGAGAATTGATGTTTTCTTAGTTTCTTTCGCACGACTACTAGGTGACAGCGATAAGTGTGGATATCGAGGCATCTAAATGGCTTACTGTAAAAAGCTAAAACGTTTTAGAAACCCAAAGGACCGAACTCCTTTCATTCGAGAACCCATCTCCATCCTGGTCTCTTTCCCTTGACCATCCCCTTCGAATCTTCCTTCCCCATCCCTTCCATTCCCAAAATCTCTGACACTTGCTGCTAATCAACGGAAGGTACTTCCATACAAAACCTTCCATTTGCTAATTTTTTAGTCATTGTATTATTTTGAACAAAGGGTATTTTTCCATTTGTTATCACGAGAACAAAACTAATAGTGAAATGCATACCACGATGATCAAAACCATAATTAATGTGTTTCAACTTTTAAGGACAATATCCAGATTTTGGGTATGCCATAGAAACCAAAACTTTAATTTACTCTAGTTTAAAATATGAAATTGTTTAGTAACATCGAATTTTAAATATTTTTGGTTTATGAAATCTATCTATATAAAAGAACTTGTAAGTAAAGAAATCACTCAGAATTTTCATTATACAAAAGTAGTCACGCACTTTTCTTTTTCAAGCTGTCATTGAAGAAAAAGAAGTCGTATTTCAAGATGTTTTGTTGTTAGACACTCGAGTGTTATTAAAATAATTGTGAAACTAATTAATTTGTATTGAATAATTTCATATAAAGTATATACTTTTTTTTAATACAACCTATAGAAGTTTACACTTTAGAGCATCTCCAATGGAGTGTCATGGGAAAGTTAATAAGAACCATGACATGCATCATGCATTGTGAAAGGAGTGTCATGGGAGGTTAATGGGCATTGTACGCATCATGGGAGGAAGATGGGACCCACTAATTTATTTTTTCTTTTATAATTAAATTTGTAAGGATTTAATTATGATATTATATATATATATATATACATATACACTATAATATGATATTTATTAATCAATAAATTAATTTTTATTTTAATTTTTCTTAATTTATAAAAACAACATAATTAATAAAACATTACATTAATTTCAAAATACATTACATTAATAAGATATTACATTAATTTTAAAATACATTATATAAACTACATTTAGTTTTAATTTCATGCTTGTGAATAATGTTCCCAAATATGCTCCGTTAAATCATGTCGAAGTATTATTTTAATGTATTATTCCTTGCTTTTAGTAGATTTTTAAATTTGTTGGTAAAATTATATTTATAGATAATATATATATATATATATATATATATATATATATATATGATGTGGAAATCCATTAAACTCATTGGAGTGTTATGGAGTGTGGGTATAAAATGATAGARTTRTATGGTGAGTGAAATGTTGATGTGGCAGTCCATGACACTCTGGTAGAGTGTCATGCACTGGAGATGCCCTTACATATTGGCATGCCGTGTCATCAAATTTTGTACCAAAAAATGTCATTTAAGCGGACTAACGCTTCCAACTTTTCCTAACAAGAATCACTTAATCTTTAATTAAAACTAAAACACTCAATTATTTATAATATCCAATAATTCCATCAGTTTGCTGTTAAAATTCCTATAAGAGAATCTCCGATCTTGGCATCAAAAGCACCAAATATGAAGGGTCCAGTAATTTGAGGTTTTAGAAGGCAAATCAATGGCAAATTTGGTGATTTGATGGTCCATTGGAGAGTTTCTAATTGACAAGTAAGATCAAGTCAGGACAAGCATCCTTCCCAACTCATGATGATAAGTTGGGTTAACGAAATCAATGCAAGGGTACATAGGTATTCTAAACCCTGCTTTCTCTTTTTCTTTTTTTCGTATTTTCATCCCTATAACGTCATGAAATGCCCAAGTCGCTCTAAATGAAGTAAACATGTTAATTCCCTCAGCATTTCCTAGTAATACCAAAATGCATGCATAGAACCTAACATTGCCCAACAATTTCAACTTTGTATTTTCTTGATATTTGGTGATAGGAATCAGTGTGTTTAAAAATTGAACTTAAACTTCAGTTATGTTTAGCAACTTCCAGAGACTTATAGCTTGATCTATCTAGCATCCACCAAAAAACATGGATAACCATCAATAAATCGTGAATCTGAAATCTTTGGAACCAGTAAATAATTAAGAAGAATCTCTACCATGACTTTCGGCGATACACACGTCACCACTCTCATGAAAAGGCTTAAGCACGATCCTAGGTGTCTTTTGATCTCTCATACCTAAAAAATTTCTTGGTCATTGAACAGCCGATTGTCCTCATAGATCAACCTAGAAGGTTTTAACCAACCTCTTCGTGATGCAGATCCAAAAACAACAGATTTCATCTTTCATCCACTTTTCTATAATGTGGATAAGTCTACTGCACAGTACAACTAGTTCAACCTAAATCCTTTTCGGAGTAACAATACAATTAAGGAAATAAAATTATAATAGCCGTATACTTTTCATGAGAAAAAGCAACTTCTTGTACTTATAGGGAGAATTAGAAATTATGTGGAAACCCGTTAAATTAATCTTCAAAATAATTTAATGAGAGAAATAAAAGTTCCAATATATATATATATATATATAGAAAGAGATGGTTCAAGTTTAGTCGATATCAAACTCTCTAACAAGAATAATCTATTAAAACCACATATATGTATCACCGACGTTAGAATTAATTAAACTGGAAAAAGAAAAGTGGAATGCACATCCTAACTCTCACTTTTGCATGTTTCATGGAAAAGAAATGTGAGGTTTTCTGGTCTCATGTATGTTTTATTTAATTATGTAAAGCAGTAGAATAACACCAAAACAGTGCACCTGGGCAAATCTTGTCCGATTCGCATGTCCCATTCCTAAACAGTAATAGCTAGGTCCCACCACCATTGCAAAACCCAAAAGCTTGAATATACAAAATCGACACGTTTATCCACAATAGTAATAGCCGGGGGTTCGTCTAGCTGATCAGTGATCACTACCACCACAAAGCAATGACTCTGAGATACGTGTGAGTGTGTGATTGTGACGGTGGGGAAGAAGTGTGAGGTAGTTGGGGGTGCATTGATTACAGAACACACAAAACATAAAAGCAGAAAAAAAACAGGCAGCGGAAACCACGGAAGTCCATGTGAAAGTTCTTTAGACCACCCGTTCTATCCGGAGAATTCCTTTTCCCATATGGCATTACATGATGTAAATATAGACAAAAGCTTTGATTGAGAACCATAATGGTTATCTTTCAACTCAATTATGATACGACTACTAAGACTTCACAATCAAAAGGTTAAATTGGAGATAGGATTGACTATCATCTAACAAATTGACTATCAACAAATTGACTATCATCTAAATGTAAAAAGTGCTCGATTTTTTTGTTATGTGGAAAACTACAAGGAACTTTATTAATTATATGGAGGGGATTTGTGTAGCCTCCATAGAAGAGCAAATAATTCAATTTACAAAAGATGGCGATGATTGTTGAAATTAAGCTATCATGTTGTATGATTGTGGTATCATCAAATTTCTTAATAACATTTAAGAGAGTTTTAAGCAATCATGTTGTACAATTTTGGTATGTATTTTGTACCGAGTCCCTTCCCGGTGATGCTGAATTTACACCTAACGGGAGTACGTGACCTTATTGAACGAATTTTTCACCATGAATTTTGTACTCAATAGTGTGATAGTGATGGTAACGTGCTCCAATAATATACAAGTTTTTATTACACATTTACGGTATAGCATGAACTATGCAAATAATAATTTGATAATAGAATAGCATAATATACAAGTGGCAAAGAGTAATGTGCAATCATATACTATGAACAACATCTATGTCTTGTAAACAAGTGAACATAATATTTTTTCTGTTTGAAAGATTTTTAAGAGCATCTACATTTGAGTATTGCTTATGCCTTTATGTAATTGTTTGTTGTCGCCATTTGTTGGTGCAACAATTTTAAAAATATGGTGTACATATATATATACATATATACATGAAATTATGATAGAGACAATTATTTAAATCTCACAAGGAGATTGCATATGATAATTAACTATGTTTTACACCAATCTTTTTTGCTGAAATAACACAAATTTGTATAAGATAGAGGCTTTGATAATTGTTTATTTTAAGTCATTAATTTTTGGTGAAGTATGTATAAGAAGTGTTCAAATCATTTATTTAAATGAATCTAGGTTCCAATTAAAGTATAAATATATTGTACTTAATAAAAATTATATAGCACTCCAAAATTGTTGAATAATTATTCATTTATTACATATTTTTAATAGTATTTCAATATCTAAATAAAAAAACATTATATTAATCTCAGTTAAAAAAATAAATAATTGTAATAAAAATTTCTCTGAATTTTTTAAGTAATTCGGTGAACATATAGCACTTCAAAAATTGTTGATACAAAAAGTAATTTTAAAATAATTGCTAAATCTGATCATGGGTTAATATGTAAAATTATAAGTAAATTGAAATTTGGAAGACATGTTCAATTTGTTGCTTTCAAACATCATTTGACCAATTTGGTAAGAAAAATACGGACTACAAAACTCAATAAACCTTTCTACTTTTTATTTGTGGTTTGTAATGAATATAGGAGTCGCTTAGTTTAAACCTAGGTTCATTCCAACCATAGAAAAACACCTATCCAAAGACATGGAATCCAAAGATAGATTTCCAACTGAGGCATCAGTTTGACTAACACAGGACCCTCGGCTGATGATGTCCTTGTACAAAAAATTAAGAACCATCCATAGGCATGGAAATCGAAGCTAAATCTTTTATGACTAACAGAGAATTAAGAATACTCAAAATATAATCTGTTTTTCCAGTAAATAAACTTCAAAAATAGGAAACATATTTTGCATTTTATAAATATTATTAACTATGATAAATAATGAGATATTTTAAAAGCTTTTCGAAAAAATTAAAAAAAGGAAGAGAAAGAAAGGCTGATCCTAACATAAGGTCAAGCTGATACTGCCCACACGGACAAGGCCTAATGATCTTTTTCATAGGTTCCGAGGTGAGCCCTACATAATTAAATAATTGAGAATCTGCAAACATCTAGTCGTATCTTCATCTCAATTCTCAGGCCAGACCACTTGCCACCCTCTCTTCCCAATCCCTATCCATATATTCTCTTCCCAATTTACCCACCCCATACTTAATTATTATCGTCGCAACTGCTTTCTTTTCAATTCGCAAAAGAAAAAAAGGTGTTTTGCAGCTGCAATCTTTTAAGAGATTATAATTTTTCTAAGTATTTTTTGTATAATTTTTCTAAAATAATTTCAACAAACATTATATTTTAGAGATTTAGCATTAATTATATTATTAAAATAATTTACAATATTATCATCAAAATATATTTTATATAAAAATCTCTATATAAAATAATATTACTTCCATTGGTGAATATAAAAATTATTTTTCTATCCTCATATCAAGTTTTAGAGATTTTTCTAAACTTTTTTTTTCATGTTTTTTTTATTTCAGAAAAAAATATAAAAATTCTATTAGACCAAAATAGAAAATGAAACCTTTATTTCCTCACTTTCAAAGAATCTGTAAACAATGCTCTAAAAAACCTCAAGACCAGCTAAGAAAACAAGGCAAAGCACAAGTAGCGATTGCTAGGAAAATCAACGATAGAGGTAGCATAGAGAAGTTACATTGCCTCGTTTATGGGGTACTACTGCCTGATTGTACATGCTAAGGAAACCCAAAATACAGATAGAGAGTTTTTATAGTTTCTAATTAAAAAAACTGTTGGAACTAAATGTAATTTTTTTAGATTTTGACTTTTATTTCTTTTAACTTCAAAAAAATTATAGAAAAACTGTTACTCTTACGAAACTAATTAACACACCTACATCATGACCACTAACCGTATGTTAATCCCTTGTAGATTACCCATTGCTGTTATACTCAAAGAAATCCCCATGACCCCTTGCTCTTCATGAAGCAGAACCATACAACCAACTTGTAGCACATTACAACAATAGAACCAGGCCACTTGTGCTGTGTTTTAATTAGAAGGTCTTATTGAAAGCCTAAGTTCGGAAATTTTTCATCTTCCTGGGCGTATCTCCCACCATTTTATTTTGGGTCTACCGTGACATGTGATCGCAAAAGGTTGTGTAACTTTTTCCTGTCGCTATAGATTAGTCCAATCTTGTAGTGGCATTGGTTGCGAAATGGTCCATATACAGCTATAATTACGACTAAAAAGCTAACTTTCAGTAAGATATGAAAGGTTCAAAACTCACCAAGATTAATATTTGTCGTATATAAATATTATATATTTTTGAAAAAAAATATGAAAGGTAGTGTGCACGGCAGATTTGCAAGACTGCAAGAGGTCGGTTCTAGAGTGTGCTCCCTTGATTAATCTACAAGCACTAGACTCATCCGTTAACAAACCTAATGCTTAATACTCTTGGAGGATATAAAAGCTCAAATTTAGAGGACGAAGAGACTAGGGTTTTGTCATGCTAAGAATTCAAATACAAATATACAAATACAACACTTATGCTATTTTAAATTTTTTGGAAATTTAGGAGAAGTTCACTCCAACAACTATGTTAAAATAGAAAATAAAAATTAGAGAGAATGAAGAAATTTTCTTAATTTGAAAAATGAGAAAAAAATATATGGCATACCTGTTATAGATATCGATCGTAAATGAGATACTGATCGTAAATCAGGTCAGCTCATGTATAGTACATATGTGAAAACTAGATAAATGAACATAGTTTTAGGTACCAAAATAGCTAGTTTCAATAGAATGCAGAATAATGGCTACCACGGAACAATCTAGGCACATGATTATATTCCTTGAATGCACAAAATGGACAAAAAGAATCTTAAAAGTGAAAGCAGATTAATTACTACCAAATCAAGCGTGAGGAGAGTAAACAAAGTGCACAAAGCTATCAACGAATAATTGCAAGATCAGCTAAAGTTAACCTGTACTTTCAGATATAGATAATAATAGTTGCCAACCAAGCTTAAGCAATCTTGATATACTAATAAACAGCCTTTTTTATGACGTAAATCTGAATCACTTTCTTTATAATATTGGTTCTGCGCCTCAAAGGCTGCTAAATTAGGTTGTGCGCTGCATGATCTCCTCCACCTCTCCGTTGGAGATGGAGACAAACAGCAGAATTTTTCTGATCAGGATGCATTGTATCAACAACTTGACTTTTAAGTTCACTAAAACAAACAATAAGCTGATAAAGCACAGCAGTAAACACTAACCTAATGTACTTGGCCAATTAAATATTGCTATACTCATGGGAGAAGAAAGAATTAGAGGCCAAAGAACTCTAACTGCAAGTACTCCTAAACATTAAAATAAGCTTCTTTTGAAAAGTTGTTTTATGATTTATACATATACCATCACGTGAAGGAAATATGAATCAGAAATGCAGAATTGTGGTGATCAGAGTAATTAGAAAAGATTAACCGGTACTTCTCAGATTTTGGTTTAGATAAATCAACTTTCTTATAGATAACATCTTCCTTTTTTTTATTTTTCATTGACTGAAACTAAAGCTTTACATTTCCCAATGTATCGTCCCATGCAGTCGATATCCAAGAAAATATTTTATGGGAACTTGAAACTCAGACAAATAACCAGACACCACATTTTACAGTTTCAAATCAGACAGGTCGTCAGACTTTCTTACAGTTCGAATTTTACATCATGTTAAGAATTTTTATTTTACTAGAATTACTGATAAAAACTCATTTTATTTGATGAAACTAGGGTGTGTGAGAATCAAGGCAAGAACTTGGATAAAATTTGAGATCGTGTAACATCACTTTCCTTGAGTAATATTTCGATCCTTTATTGATGGGTTACACAACATTTGCTAGAAAATAATCCCAAATCACACCCTTGACAATATTGGCAGAAATCGGAAGTTATATACCTAGAGAAGGTTCGTACATGAAAACTAAGAATGAATGCCCTATTAAAGGTAAATGATTGCCGCAATTTGTGAGCAATTATAGGTGGTTATGAGAGGTTATAAACTGTTCTACAACAGTTATGAATAAGTTGGAAGGTTCCCATCAGTGGATAGCATTGTGTTAAGTCCCACTGATGGAGCCTCCGAAGGATAGCATTGTGTTCAAGTCCCACTGATGGAGCCTCCGAGGCATTGCCCCCTTAACCCATCAGTGGGACCACCACCAGGGACTCTCTGCCCCTTGGACCATGGGAAGAGGGCTGCTCCCTTGACCCTTGCTACATGGCAACAATCGACAGTCTCAGGTTCTAGCTAACTTATATGAGAGCACACTCCACACCTCCTAGCTCGTAATTTAGCTTAACCATCAACACTTCATTTCCTTGTGAATCCAAATACAGAAAACGACCTGATGATTCCCTATAAACACCGGCTCTCCTATATTTTTCCAAACCTAGCGCCCTTAAAAAGAAGGAAGGGAACGTCTATACTCATTCAAGTGCTTGGAAGCATCTCGATTCCCTTCAAACTATATCAATATACAGGGATTCTCTCTTCCAAAAAGAAAACAGTATTATTGTTGGTACATGTACCTTAACTAAAAAACCAGTAGACAGTTCTCTACAATATCTTTTTATTCATATAAAAAAATGGCATCAATCATAAGGAAACAAGCATTGAATGTGCAAGACTTTTTCCTTTCTCTAGATTTAATTAATCTTGTCAGCATGAAATTTTGAGATCTTATGAAGAAAAATAAAAACAGACTTAAAGTTTGATATCATCAAATTACACATAACATCAATACTGAGCCAGAAGCAGAATAGCAGCCTGTAGACATACATGGTATATAATAGTAGGACACACATTTTACTCGAATTTAAAAAGTAACTGCTAGCACAACAATTGATAGCAGCCTGCTGCAATACCACTTTATTAGACCCTGTATAGTGTAATTGCTTAGAAGGATCTTATTTTTATCCCAAAGTAAGAGTAGAAAATAACATAATCAAACATAGAAATATTTCCTTGAACTTCTATAAGATAACTTATTACTATATGGGAAAAAGAATTAATAAAGCAAACTCTCCTACAAAATTCTTATCTAGCCAATTGATCTCCTGAAAAGAGTACACAAAACCAGCTAATATTTTCTGCCAATTAAATTATTGTTATGGCCAAAAGAGATGGTAGCAGTGATACACTTAATTTCAAAGCATTGACCACTTAAGTTTTCTATACTTATGTCTACTCGAATATGAAATGAAAACAAAAGAAAACAAACCAATTCAAACATGACACAAGAAAATCAAAACTGATAAAGAAAGTGTTTCGTTACTGTTTAATGATCCATGATTCCAGAGATCTTACGACTTTCTTTTCTTTGTTTCTTTCTTATAGATGATGACTTTATCTCCTAAATGAGGTAGACGGAGGGAGAAGCGAGAGATTACCTACCAAAACACAGACAAGTATATAATGCTTGCTCGTTTACAGTACTGGCTTGAAACTCGGCTATATGAGGCAGAAAGAAAAACAATAAGTGTAAAACAGAAATTGATCTGTATATCACACATTCACACCAATGTTCACATGAGTATATATGGGACTCGATGACTTGTTAAAAATATATTAGATATGGCATATGATAGGTTGATTAGATACAACACTCTAATCATAAGTTTGTCATAAATTTGTATCGGTGATACATTTCATGCGCATCACGTCTCCATCTTTTTTAGAGAAATTTAGTTGATATATTGTATCAGGCTAGATTTCACATATAGAACTATTCTATGTGATTTTTACTCGCCACAAGCTCGTTTTTCATTTGATTAATTATTCTCTTTTGAGGTAAATATATAGTCATATAAAGCCCCTCCCTACGGCGAGAGCGACTACATTAACTGTGTAGCTGATCAGTAAGATCAAGAACAAGAAAAGTGAAGGTTGCATTATGCTTATGTAAGCCAGGTACTTGGGCTATTATGCGCCAAGCACAACATCGTATGCAGAACCGCTTTTGAAGAAATATAATCAACAGAGAGAGAGTTTAGAAAAGAAGATGTCATATATGCGCACCTTTGCAGAGATTGCGGAGTTGTGTTTCGATGTTGCCGAGGAAGACCGCAGCTTCATCAAAAGGCCTTGCGAGATCGGATTTATACTTCACCAGTACATGGCAATAGGTTTCCTACATAATCACATACAGCTAAAAGTTCGAAAATCTTCTTTGCGTGCGTGATGTGTAATCAAGTTATGGATATTTTCAAAGTAACGAAGAGACGAACCATGAACTCGTCGAGCTCGGGATCAATTCCTAAGCAAGTAGAGGCGGTTGCGTTTCGTTTGCGAACGTCATTTTCGAGACGGATATCGTCTAACAAACACGCTATTTCCGGAGGCGCTCCCACCTGTATAACAAACAGCGACAATAATAATTTATTCATAGATACGAAAACATCTGTTGCTATAGAACGAAAATTCTCCGATATGCGTAAAAGAAGGATTTAGTTTGGCTTAGAGACGTATATTAGGCGTTGATCTTCACAAAGGAAAGCTTGTTGACAAAAACTTAATCTCGACCAAAAACGATGAAAGAGACGATGGAAAAGCGCTTTCGAAAACGCGATATTTTATTTTATAAACCTTCTGACAGTCGATATAAGCAGCGAGCAACTTAGAATACGAAGGATGAGACGCAATTTTCTCCTTGATCCTATCTCCAGAAGCATCATCAGCAGCAGCGACATCCAAACCGCCATTTTTAGCTTGATCACGCGGTCGGTTGCTTCGCCGTCTCGGAAGAATAATCCGATCAGGATTCGTCTCAATCGAAACCGCATCTGATATGACTGAAGCAGCAACCGATAACAAATCATCCGATCCGTAAAACGGCCAGTACTGATCGACGGAGGACTGATGCTCGGCCGGTAAAATCAAGTTGTTTTCCGGTGAAACCGTGTAACCGGATGTCGAATGGAAACCGTACATTTCATCCATGGCGATCACAACCAATCGACGCGATAAAACACAGAAGAATGCAACGAGAAATTTGTTGTAAGATTAATTATGAATGGACCGATGATAGCTTATAAGTGGGGTTATATATATATATATATATATATATATGTGTGTGTGTGTGTGTAAGTAAATATGAATTTAGGTTTTTTGCTTTAGCTTTAACTTGTATAAATTTAGTTTAGTTAAATTATTGGGGGATGCTTTTGGATTTGGTGGGGATTGAATTTTGAAGATAGAGGGAGAAACGGTTTCCTAGAGAGAGAAAGAGAGATGAGGTGGGGAAACTGAAAGGCAATTTAGCTACAGATATGAAGTAACAACATCGTTAGCGTAGTCGCGTTTCGGCCATGAGAGATAAGGCCCCTTTTTTTTAATCAAAATGCAAAAAGAAATCCGACAAATAGACAAACTCACAAAATAAATTTTTATATGTTTAGATTGGAAAGTTTTTTGTTTGATATCGTTTTTTCGTAGATGAAATGAGTATATATTTTAACTGAAAATGATAGGTTTGAAAAAAAATTGGTTTTTTGTATAAAGTCTTCTTCATATAATTAAATGAATAAACTATTTTTTGTAGCATTAAGTCATTACTAAACAGTCATGTATAACTGATCGAATTAGTTTTGAGTCTCATTAAACTCATTAAGCTGCAAACAAATAGATCCTATATTATATATTGTTAAATGCACCCATGTATATTATTAAACACACCTCTACCTACTAATTTCTTCTTCATATACATCAACATCAAGACTTATGGGTTGTTTATCAACTCTTACCGTATAAGTGTTGACCCGAGTAAGTATTGTCCCGATTAAGAGTGTTAATCAAATGTTTTTGGTAAGTGTTTATCAACAATAAAATGACCATATACGTTTAATATTAAATTCTTAAATAGAGTATAACCTAATACTAAAATGGATTGTGATTGGTTGAAAATGTTCATAAAGTTAACACAATAATTTGGGTTAACATTTGATTGTTAACCCAATATACTGTGTTAACTTTGTGAATCAATTTTATCCATTGATTTTTGAAATTTGTTGTTGAGATCATTCATGACATAAAATGTAAATAATTGCACACATAGACAAGGTAACATAAGTGAACAATGTTTACAAGGGATATTTTGAGAAAAGATTTTAGTTGTTCATTAATGACAATGAGATGTTTTGTAACTGTTCATAAATAACAATGAGATGTTTTGCAACTGTCCATTAATGACAATGAAATATTTTGTAACTGACAATTAATAACATTATAACTATCCGGTAATTACTCTTGTCATTGAATCGAAAACGACATTAGATTCTTCTACAATTTTTTTTTTGGTTAATGGTTCATGTGTGAACACCTATTCGATATTTATGGGAATTGTTCATGTGTGAACAGGGCCACAGGGGTGTATATGGAAAAAGTCATAAAGATTTTTGTAACATCCATGTATTATCTTAATGAACACATACGCTATGTAGTCTCGTTTATATATGAAATAAATATGGAATGATATTTGGTTCAACTATGAACAAACATCAAATTGTGCTTATGAACAATGTTCATGTGTTTACTTATGAACATTTTTCATTTTTTAAAATAATTGGTAATTTGTACATATCTAGTTTTGTTACGTGTATATGATTATCAGGTTCACATATGAATATAATACTTTTTTAAATGTTGAAACGAGATGGTTCACCTATGAACAAATGTTTATTCAGGTATAACTGAGAAATGTAATTGACAATTAATTTACTTGGAATTATTAAGAAATATAACCGATAATTAATTTGCATTAGACATTCACAATGGCAAGACATGAAATAATCAAGAAATGTAACCGAAAATTAATTTGCATTAAAAAAAGATCAAATAAAAAATTACATTTTTACCTTCATTAAAAAAAATTATCATATGCATCAACCAAAAGTGTATCTTGTTTTCTATTGGTCCATTGACGTTTATAAAGTTAACACATTTTAATTGATTAACAAAAAATCTTAACTCTCTCTCTCTCCCTCTCTCTCTATATATATATATGGTTGGTTTCACGTAAAACCAACTTGTTTTCATAAGAACACAAAATAACACTTGAAACTTGTAAGCAAATAATTGTGAAGTTAAAAAAAACTACAAACCTTCACATTAAAACACCTACATTGCTATTTATCTTTCATTTTTAAATCAAACTTCTCATTTAATAAACCAACTTTTCATTTTTTTTCCCTAATTATAATTCATTATTGAATTTATACTTGCGACAATCATTTTATTTGCAAGTTTCTATATTTAACAATCAATATAATTATTATTATTTTGTAACTTTTAGATAAGTCTATTTATTTATCTTTTAATCAGGGCAAGTATGGAAAGCAAGGATCTGGCTCGGGTAAGCATAAATTTGACAATGGTTGGATAAGATCTCAGTCAGCATTTCGGTCAGATCTTGGTCAGATCCATGATTTGGTAAATACACTGACGACTAATTGAGTCAAATTTGTTGACCGAGTCAGCCTGGTCAGCAGTTAGTAAACAACCCTTACTTTTTGCATTTTCAATTACCTAATTTTAACATAAAGGGGTGCTTATATTACCTTGCTTTGTGTCAAAATCAGGTCAAATCATGTATCTAAAATGTAAAATTTAAGTCTTGATTTTGATGTTTATGATATGGAAATTAATAGATAAGGATGTATTTTATATAGAGATGCATCCCATCACTTAAATGACAAAGGATATTGTTAGAATAAGAGTTAAAGTGAGAAGTGTAATAAAAGATTTTGACTTTTGATCACTTTTCTATCTCAAACCAATCCATGAATTGCATTTATTAGAGAATTGATCTCGTATTCTAATTAGTGTTGATGTAGTGGAACAATTCAATTAGCATTAATCTGATGGTAGAGATCCTTTTTTACCTTTCTCATTGTAACTTTCATTTTTATCGGAACTCAACCTTACTCAAATACTCCTCAATTATATATTGTTTCAAATAAAAAACTAAAGGTTTGTTATTCAACAGTATAACATAACTTATATGTCCGTGTCAACCAATATTAATAGCCCTAAAATTTCAAAGAATATTAAAAAGTTTAAATAACATAACTAATAATAATGGATTTTTAACTTCATTTTTGTGTGTGGTATTTTTTGAAATAAACAATATTTATATACAAAAAAATTATATATAAGGTTTCTTTAGTGATTTTACAAAAAAAATCCTTCTATTGTTTCTTGTGCTTCTCATATCGTCTACCGGTTTTTCTTCAATTAGAATTTATCCAACAGTGATGATTAATTATTTCTTACCTTTCTCACCATAACATTTATTCTCATATAATCAACCATATATATATATATATATATAAACATTTGTTTTTGCATGCAAAAATTTCTTTTCGTACATGTTCTTGAGATTGTACCTTCCTTTTTTCTCAACCGTAATGAAAAGAGTAAAAGATGCAGTTGACTTCTAATTTTTGAATTTAAATCCGATGTATTTGTTACAAATTCATAATATTTACAAAATACTTTGTTACTTGCCACACAAAACTGCATGCATATAATTGGTAATAAATCTAGTTGTAAACAGAACTATGGTGTTCATGTTCCAACAAATTTAATATCTTAAACATGTCACGGTTGTCTTAATAGCATATTTGATATTAAGCATGTCACGGTTGTCTTAATAGCGTATTATATTTACGTCTGCTACAGTCTCGAATTTCCTCGAGTTCTAACAAATACTGTATTTCAACCTTGATAATATCATTTTACACCTTGCAGACCATTATGTAGACATACAATCGTAGGTCCATAAAAGTTAACCATCTATGCTACTATTGATTGCTTAAAACAACTAATTTAAATAGAAATTTTAAAAAACTAATATAACTGATCTGATGAAAGTCTAATACAACCTTATCATCTGGTTTCAACCCTTGACATGTAATCTTTATTTGGTATGGTCAACGAATTTTCAAAAGTTGAAAAACTATTCACCTTTTAAGCTTTGGGCACATAACACGATTCACCTTAAGCCACGTTTAATAGGAAAGAAACATATCTTATCTTTACTTCTATATAATAAAATAACCTTCAAAAGCTGTAAATCACAACAAATCTTACTTTACGCTTTGAATAAATTCACAAAGTTTCTTTTAACCAACAAAAAGTCATCGTTTAGAGAAATACGTATTGTCAATGTTTATTAGAAATAGATTGAGTTTAAACAGAAGGATCGTAACAAATAAATAAAAAGAACATTGTTTGAATATGAAAGGAAAGTAGGGAAAATACGACTCTAAGATATGTATGTATAGAACTTGAGTACATATAAAGCGAGATTGAAACACCGACGATCTTAATTCTTGAGAATCAAATGAAGTCATTAAACATCGTTGGGACTATAGATTTGATAGCTATATGTGAATGATGTGTCACTACAAAACAGAGAGGTTTCACTGACGGAAAAATCTATCGGTAATTCACAGGAAAAAGCCATCATTGGCGAATCTTATCGACTTATCGTCAGAGAAAGTGTGGCAGGTGATTATGATTAGCGGCGAATTTTCAATCACCGAGCGGAAAAATCCATTGGTGATGGTCAATCCGTCGGTTATCTACCACAAATCCATCAAAAATTACCAACAGAAAAATCCATCAGTGACGCCCCTTGGTTTTGTAATGTGTATAATAAATAAATATACGAATGTTGTGTGCAACAAAACTACTGAAAAACATAAAAGCAAACTAGAATAGAAGAATAATGCTGATATATAATTAGATTCTCAAATCATCTACACCAAACAAAATTCGTCTGAATATCAATTTTTAAGTACATGTTTTAATATATAAAATGCGTATAAAAACCATAAAAAATCGATTTTTTAAAAGATCTCAATTATCATATATAATGGAACTATGGTAGTTTTAACACACATTTTTCTACCTTTCTGAACAGTATTCAATGATATGTTTATTTGTTTATCTTTCAATTATCATGAACATTAAACATATATGTTTTAAACATCATTTGTATAATCAAAAGACATTTGTCTTAGCGGTATGTGAGTCTTTGATCTCATAATAGGTTAGGGGTTCAAACCTCACAAAAAATGAAAAAAATTGTATGAGTTTATTTATTCTATTTACCATATATAAATATTATATACTTCAAAAACATCATTGGCATAATTTTATATTTCACTCTTGTTCTGTAATATTTTATTTAAAAAACATCACACAAATCATTAAATAATAAATAATTGTATTTTATATACTCCTCAATCGCAATAGTTAGTGAGAAATCAGTAAAACGTTAATATTACATTTATTTAGAAAATACCATAAAGAAAATTGTAATCTTTAAGCAAAAAAGAATGGATGATAACAATGATGAAGCATGTCAGGTAAATCTTCCCATAGATTTGCATTAAAGGTAAATTCATATTTATTTAAAAATTAGAACAAATGTAATGTAACGAGATATATCTTAATTTTAATGCTTTATTTATTATTTGTTTTTATCGATTTTATATGGTATTGAGAAAACGATAATGTTTTTATTTTTAAATTAAATATAAAATTAAAAAATGCATGTCGATATTAGTATCAAATTAACTATTTAAATATACTCTTTTTTTGTGAAATTTCTTTAATTTAATTTAAATTCAATAATGAAAC
>NC_037540.1:1507572-1517248 GCF_001531365.2 Cynara cardunculus var. scolymus
ATTTCAAATAGTTAATTTGATACTAATATCGATATATTTTTGTCAAATTTTTATGATATTTTCAAACATATATTTTATTCAAAAATAAAAACATCATCACTTTCTCAAAATCACATAAAGCCATATTATAACATCGACTGAGATAAAGAATAAAATGAAATATTAAAATCATGATGTATCTCGCTGCATTGCTCGAGTACGCTTCTAGTAGATAATAATATTCCACCACTTCCAAAATGAATATTTACTTACAAAATCACATATAATTTTAAACATATATTATTATTATACTTATTAGATAATTTTAAATTAATTTATCAATCTTATCACTTTTTAAATATTTGCATTAATTATGGATATTAAATTTTAGTTATCTATTTATTAAAATTGGACGTTATTCAATTGAATTTCATGAGCATGTTTTCTAAAAGATGTCATGCTAATTATCTAAATAAAGGACGTTTGGCTTAGCGGAATATGAGTCTTTGACCTCCTAGAAGATCAGAAGTTCAAACTTCCTCAAAAAAAATGAGAAAAGTGTATAAATTTATTTGTTCTATTTTTCGTATATAAATATTATATACTTCAAAAAAAGATTTTCTAGTAGTTATGTAATGCTTTGCCTTATAATTGATATTATGGATTTTAGCGTTTTCGTGTTCTTTTATCGTTTTATTATTCTCATTTGAAT
Source organism: Cynara cardunculus var. scolymus (assembly GCF_001531365.2). Classification (NCBI taxonomy): domain Eukaryota; kingdom Viridiplantae; phylum Streptophyta; class Magnoliopsida; order Asterales; family Asteraceae; genus Cynara; species Cynara cardunculus. The sequence continues at coordinate 1,508,264 of NC_037540.1, forward strand.
CTCCCTGTATATATAAGAGCTTAATCGTTTGAAAACTACATATGTTGTGATAACTATAAGAACTATTACCATAAGTTATTGTTTCACGAGATTTTTTTATCTAAAACTGAAAATTAATATATTGATTAATATATTTTTCTTTTACAATGAGTTCGTTTTATATGTATTCAATTTGCAATATGAAGTTGTATTTTTGTTTTACAAACACACTAAAAATGTTCACATTGTGAAATAAATATATGCTAATAAATACACCAAATCCAGTACGTAGATGGAAAAAAATGATATGAAATAATACATGATGTATTGAGTCTCAAAGTTATCACAATTTTATGATTCTTAAACGAAAACCTTATTTAAAATAATTTATATATTAATTTGATTTTAAATAATATATTATTATCATCAAACGAACGTTTCCGTCCACTAATATTGAGTGTACTATTGGTTAAATTAAATGAGAGATTCTTTAAGCATTCCAATTGAAGTAACGTTATGCTCTTCTAAATACTGTTCTTTAATTTATAGTTAGTCTAATTAAAATATACGATGCTTTATTTTTAATAATAGTCAGTGTTTCATTTTATTCTTTTTTTATATCGATATAATATGGTTTTATGTGTTTTTGAGAAAACGATAATGTTTTTATTTTGAATAAAATATAAATTTGAAAATATTTATAAAACTTTGAAAAAAAATTATAGATATCAATATTAAATTAACTATATTAAAAGTTCTTGTTTTGGTGTAATTTTCTTAATTCAATTTTTATTATTATAATTTAATTTAGATTTAGTAACGAAGTAATTTAATTTAGGTTTAATAATATAATTTTTTATAAAAATTAATAACTATGGTATCTATTAGAAGTCAATTATTACCCTAATTGTATTTTAGATTTTTTATATTTAAATGAGATGTTTATCTAGTATTTGATTATGTTTATCTACAGTTAATTACACGAATTCAAATATAAAACTTTAATAAGTTATACTTATGCATAATTTACTTATAAATCTTAAATTTTAAGTAATATACATCAATAAACAATACTTCGTGTATAAAAATGGTTTTTAAATTTTTTTGTCAAATGCTTTATAATATAGTATAGATACAAATATTAACTACACTATTTTAAAAATACTTTCTCATGTAAGAGTTTTCTTGATACGAATTAAAGTAAAAACCATATATAAAACTGCAAGAACAATTTGAGCTTTTTATAAACTGTAAATCAAATTGTGCATGCCTTAACCCGCAACGTACATCATTGCAAAATGCAGAGAGTAATTATGCGGTTTTTATAGACATAATACGTGCAAAATTCCTACTTGATATAGAACAAAATCCACAACTAAATAACTACTAAAGCTATTTAAAATAATTATTTTATATATAATATATATACATATATACACACACAAAACTGTGTGTGAACAGGAGATAATTTGAACCCTTATCACTTTTAGTCTCACCGTCACCCTATGAATTACGCTTGATACAAGAATTGATCTATTGTATCTCGGTGTATCTTATTAGAGTTGATCTCCAATTAATATTGATCTAGGGGTGGAGATCCTTGTTTACCATTCTTACCATAACTTCATCCTCACCAGAACCCAACCCAACCTTATATATACATATACATACATATATATATATATAGGTGAGTTATTATACAACCATTTATATTTGTACAACCAATACAACTCAAACTCAACCGTCTATTTAATTTGATTAATATGTGATTTCATACAAGTTTTGATTGTTTTCTAATATAAAATATTGGTCATAATTAATGAACTCTAGTCATCTTCCATAAATATTCAAATCATAATAAATTAACTCTCATCATTTGCATAAATATATCAATTGATTAGGTTGTACAAATGGACATGATTGTATTTAAAATATACCCTATATATATATTATATATATAACCAATAAAAGTTAATATGCGTGGTACGATGAGTTTGAACCACTCTTGAAGTTATTGAAAACCGCAAGCCAAGCTGCATAGTGCATACTGCGGTATATAAAGGATACAAGACGTCAATTGTACAGTGAAAGTTTCTAATGAAGCAGCTTAGTACATATAGATACAATACAGACCAATTATACAGTTTGAAAATATCCATACTTTCACTTGATATACAAGATGAAACCAGAATAGAGGTTTCCACTAACGAAACTTAAGTTCTTATTTTAGTGGATTCAGCCAAGGAACAACATTCTCCCATTATCTTTTTTTGACAAGACCCAACTCATACACCACAAGTATTTTATATATGGGTTACTCTAAATTAAGCCCTCCTATTCCTAATAAGCCTTTCCTTATCAATTTAACACTTATGGCAAGTTCCCTTTCGTTTCAACGAATGAGAATAAAAAAATATCCTGAGGAATGAAAAATGAATATATCCATAGCCTTATTTTATATTGTTTTGTATTATTTTACAATGTTAATACTTGATGATAAAAATAACAGTCTAACGAAGACGGTCTCTGTCTCTTATCTTTTTTCCTTCTTGTTTCTTGTCTAAACTCTACAATAAAGAAAAGCAAAGATGAAGAGGCTTTGTGCCGTCATCACCTTGTTACGATCGTAGAACCTCGTACCTTGAATGATGGGGGAGGAAGGCGATGTAAAGTTAGGACTTGTGAGCAAGGCGAAAGTAAAAACTCAAATTTCATAAAATCGTAATAATATGTTACTACAATGTCGAACCCTGATATGCCCTTCCATGTCGATATATCTTAATCTATAAGTTGTCTTATTCTGATATTGCCTCTGCTAGTTCCCTACCAACATGGATTGCATAACTAAAAAGTGTTAGGTAAGCCTACGACCTAATGGGAATTATGGTTTTATATAATAATGATATCCTTTATTTCAAATACATTTAGAAAATATCATATTTGCTTCTCTTCCATAAATATGCATGCATTAATCACAACTCGTCTTTGACTACATTCATTACTCATAGTGGTCCTAAAAATCTAGCAAGTCGGATTGCTCGACTAATTCTTTTCCTTTTTTGGCGTGACACGCTTATCATACTATGACAGATAATATATCTTAACAAGACATAATTATCGTGTTGTTACAATTACGTATCTCGATAAGACACACCTTGCTCCTACAACAATTCTCATACGGACCCCATGAAATTTCACCCCCTTGGTGTGAACCAACGACACGCTGCAGAAAATATAATGTGTACTTATAAAATTACAGTCATGTATTCTCAAAATAAATCATATACTTGCATCTACAACACATGAGCGTATCATATTGTGCAATGAAACATTTGATTGTATGCATTAAAAAGTCATATAAAACTCACCTTGGATTAAAGCTTCGTCTCACGAATTGAAGTCTCATAATAATCGTTTTAGGATATTCTATACTAACAACAGAAAGCACGCATCCTATAACATACTGAGTCGATTGGTTAACTGATATTGGATCAATCTTTAATAATTAGACCCACTCAAATTAAGTCCATCATCTTATAAATAATTCAAGGTAAACTCAAACACTTGATTCACTTACAGGGAGTTATCAAACGTTTATAGGGTACGCGTTTATCAGTAATAAAAATTACCCTTACTTGCTTTATCATCATACATTTTCGGCCATCAAGATAGATTGTTGGTGAGCTTCAAACCCAATAAGCGTTTATTGGGTAAGAGTTTTTTCTATCAATTACTGAGTAAGATTTTTAGTCCTTGTTATGCCTCTTACCAGTAGGGCTGTAAACAAACCGAACATTCAACGAACAATTCGTGAACCGTTCGACAGGAAGTTCGTTTATTTAATAAATGAACGAATATGAACACATTTTTTTAGTTTAGTTAAATGAACGAACATGAACAATGGTATCATTCATTCATTTAGTTAAATTTCTGGAAATTCTAGTTTATTCGGTTTTTCATTTTGTCATGTTATTTTTAGGAACAAAATGATGAGTAATTGTGGTTGCTGTTTATTCATTTGTGTTTATTCGTTTGTGTTCATTTATGTTTATTCGTATGTTCATTTATGTCCGTTTATATTCTTATGTTTACGTTCATTTATGTTCATACGTTTACGTTCGTTTAGGTTCATTTATGTTCATTCGTTTAACATCTTAATAAACAAACATGAACAAGCACATTTTCTTACTAACGAATATGAACACAAAAAATTCCATTCATTTACCGTTCATGTTTGTTCGTTTGTTCGGTTAAGTTCAATGAACAAACACAAACAAGCCTCCATTCGTGTTAGTTCGGTTCATTTACAACAGTACTTACCGGATAAGATTCTCCGGTCCTTGTTATGTCTCTTACCAGATAAGCTTCTTGATCTTATCATACAAATCAAGCTCAACTTGTAAGGTGGATGATATCGATAAATACTTACCTAATAAGCATTTAATATACGACAATTAATAACTTCATAATCAATTTCTACAAAAATCTTCATCCAAACTTGGCCAAGATGACAATAATAATGTTGACATCTTCTTAAATTTGTTGACCTCAAATATTTTTATTCAAGGCCGAAACCTCAATTAAATATTTTCCCTAGCATTTCAATAAATTCTCAAACATTACCTATTTACCATAAATAGAAGGCCCAAAATTGGTTTGGGACAGGGCCGGGCCCAATTCCAAACACTATTCTTATAATCGGTCTCGGTCTTGGTTCCGACCAAAAACCCAACTTGGTTAAGATACTTTGTAACCGGTTTCGTTCTCAAGGCAGGCCCAAATCGATCCCAACATTTTAAATAAAAAAAATCGATTTTTTACATATTTTTTTAAAGAATACAAAAATGTTATTATAATACACTTTAAAATATGTAATTTGATCAATAAAATACGCTTAAAAAATACGTGTCACGAATTATAGGAAGAATTGTGAATGTTTTTTTTTTACCTTTGTGAGTTGGTTCTTCATCATATATCATATAACTTATATATAATGTATAGAGGGTTAATGAAAAAAATAACAGTCATATGATCATTCCACCAGCTATAAAAAAAGTGATATTTTTTTGGAAAAATCGGGCCGGTCCCATAACGGTTCCAAACCATTCACAGGCCTAAACAAACCTTCTTTTCTGATGAAAAGTATAACCGGTCTTTAACCGGTTGTCCCAATCGTGTCCCCAGTTGAGCCGGACCAAGCCCATTTGACGATCTTTACTAGTTCCATTCTTATCATTATCAGGCTTAAGCCCAAGGCTTGCTCTTCCAGAGTCCAGACCAACAAGAAATAAGAGTAAAGCATGGTTTTAGTCCCTATAGTTTATTAAAATTGCAAATTTAGTTCCTGTGGTTATAAAATGGGGATAAAAATCATAGTCTCAAAAGTAAAGGGACTAAGATCGTAATTTACTCAAGAAGTAATATGGTTACAGTCCAAGAACCGCTTCTTCTTCCTACTAGACCACCAGATTACTCCGCTGCCATTATCACCTAATTAAAGTTTTAATTCACGCAGTCCGATTCGATTTCTTTGTCGATTCTGATTCCTAATTAACATTATCTTAAGCAAATCTCAACGGTTCTTCGAATATTTACATAAATGTTTTTAATCATGGTTGCACTCACACAAAGGTTTTCAATCATGGTTTCGATTAACGAACCTCAAGCTCCGATCTAGCTATAAAAAGTAGTGTTTCGTGAGATTTTTGGTCGATTTCCACCTAAATCTCTTTCCTGATCTGTATAACAGACTCGTATGTAAAGCTATGGATTGCACTTGAGGACTAAACACAGCGCAAAAGCGGGTCATTACGAGTTTAACCACTCAGGCCGCAGTGCACGACGGTTTGTCCTGGTTTGGCAACCATTTGATTGCGATTTTCACCATTAACCCAACCAGTAACGACTAATGGATTGATAAGAATGCAGACGTACCTCGATTGGACGATTGGAGATCCAAAAGTATTGATTTCTTGGCTCCGTTTCTTCTGTTATCGATTCGGCTCTCTTTCTCTTGAATTTCTCTTTGGTTCCTTCCGTTATCAATTGCTTATCGTAGAAGATATATGTATACGTTTTTCATTAATTTGGGTTAGTTTGGTCATGGTCCGTGATTTTAGGAAGTCGAATCAAGGTGATTGGGGGTTTCCATAACTCACGAAGTTGTTGTTCTTAAAATGTACAAGAAAAACAACAAACCCCTCCAACTTTCTATATTTTTAAATTTCACCCCCTTACACTTTAAAAACAAATTTATATGTGTAAAATTCCCTCCAACTTTCTATATTTTATATTTCACCGCTTACACTTCAAAACAAATTTATATATGTAAAATCCATTAATTTAATGAAAAATCTTGGTTATTATTCCCTCTTAAGGAAAACTCGTGTAACGATGTGTGTAAAAAGTCAACTGATCCAACTGGAACCGACCAATCTAATTAGAACTTATCAATTGTAATTGGATATCTAATTGTAATTTGATCCATAACCGACCTAACTGAATCGATCAATATCCAATTAACCATCCGATTACTATCAAGTTATTCTTTCACCTATCATCCAACTAATTTGTTTTCAATTTGCTTAAATATTAATTTATTTTGTTTTGGTTTTTGAATTTTTAGTCTCACTTGTATTGCCTGTTGGTTTAATACATATTAAAGGTGATTAATCAATTTATTTCATTGTCAAAAATTTAGATTAAATTAACATACTGAATGGATTTGATCATCCATTGAATGTCAGATGGATCGAATCCGATCCAATTGATATCCAATGAATGGAATTGATTATGTGCTATTTTTAGTATGATGGTGAGTTTTTGTTAAAAGCTTTTCTTATTTGGAAACTGCGTATAAGAACTGCATGGTTATTTATCATGAGATTTTGAGATAAAACAGTTTGATGTCATTATTGGCAATAAGGTGGATTTTTATCACGATTATATCATGTGTGAAAATAAGGGTGACGTATCAAGGAGCTGAGTATATTGGATAAGGGTGACGTAATCAATTTGAAAATGTTGATCTTTTGATCATGGGTACTGTTATCGCATAAGTGAGATGCGATAACTTGGGGTTGTCGCATCTGTGTGATGCGATAACTTTGAGTTGTCACATCCTATTAATACGATGAAGTGAACACTTGATCGTAAGGACCAAAGGGGTTCTGAGAGGGTCTTGCTTCTGGGTGGCCTTCTACTAGGATGGCCTTGCGATTGAGATGACAGTGAATACTGTTTGTAGGTATCATAATGTGTATCTTGTGTTCACATACGGTTCATTGGAATAAGGTTCGCCGCATAGAGGAAAGAGGAGAGATGAGGGAGGATATTATAAAATTTCTAAAATGCCTTTAATTAATATTTTGAAGTTAAAATTACCAAAAATATTAATTTCTTAATTTAACCTTTGATTTATGGTTGATATTTGATCTCACGGTCATCACAAACAAAACAGTTCTCATTTGATTAGGCGCGCGCACACACACACACACATATATATATATATATATATAAGGGCTCATTCAAGAAAGATCTGATTAGTTTGTGGTAACTGTGAGATTCAATCTCAACCACAAATCAACGAATAAATTAAGAAATTAATAATTATGGTAGTTTGAGTTAAAATTATAATTAGAGGACATTTTAGGTATTTTTAAAAAACTTCTCTCTCCTCTCTCATCTCTCCGAACTCCAATCTCTGGCCTCCGGTGAACAAAAATCCGGCAGGTACCAAGTAATCACAAAGATACACCATGTGATACCCATTGTGATATAATGTAATACCCATTGTGATATACTGCGGTACCATTGGGGTACCACTGTGTACCACAGAAAAGGAGTGGCACATCTTCGGAGTTACATCTCCGACGAGATCTGGTTTACATCACCGGCGACACCTGTGCTAATCTACCATCATCATCATGGCGACTGATGATCGGAGATCCCCTATGGATTTGCCGGCGTTCGAAAAAGATGCGAAGGCGCTTGAGTTCATCGAGAAGATGACGAGCAGCGCTGACACCGTTCAGGCGAATGTTTTGGCGGTGATACCCAGCCGGAACGCTAAAATTGAGTATCTCATGCTTTACAATCTCGACGGAGCCACCGATCGAGAAACTTTCAAGTCGAAGATTCCAATGGTCACTTACAAGGATCTTCAACCTCTTATTCAATGCATCGTCAATGATGATCGTTCTCCCATTTATATAAAAACTCTGGTACATGGTTTGATTGATTTTCCATGTGATGATGAATGATGGTGTGGTGGTTGTTGTGCATGAGAAGGGGGAAAAGAAAGCAAGAGAAGCATGCCTATGCTGGAGGACGGTTGTTTCATAATGAAGGAGAAAAGTAGCGTTTTAAAATTATAAACATTACCAATTTACCTTTTATGTTATTTTAAGATATAACATTAATTATTTAAATGGTTGGCTCACATTGGACCTTACAGTTACCACAAACTAATCAATTCTAATTTGATTAGGCCCATATATATATATATATATATATATATATATATATAGGGATGGGTTCAAACGAGAACCCCTGTGATTTACGAAAACGCGAGAACAACTCAATAACCACATATTGTGATAAAAAATTAAATTAAAAGATTTTTAAATTTTAAATTTAAAAAGATTCAAAAAATTTTAAAATTAAAAGAGTAATAATGGAAATGATATATTATCTAAAAAACGGTTAGAATCTTTTAAACTTATCATTAAACACAATCAAAATCTTTTAAACTTATCATTAAACACAATCAAAATCTTTTAAACTTATCATTATCATCTACAAAACGGTTACGATTACAAGTCTAACTTCAAATCGCAAGAACTACGGAMGGCGACGGTGTTGATCGACGGTGACCAACCAAGAACACACAACCGTAATCGACCAAGAACCCTAATCGAGAAGTCATTGCATGCAACAAGCAACCCTAATCATGTGATAATCATGTGATATGGGTGTGATAATCATGTGATAGGGGTGTGATAATCA
>NC_037540.1:1517953-1536731 GCF_001531365.2 Cynara cardunculus var. scolymus
GGTTAATTAAAATAAAATAAAAATTATAAAAATTACTTAATTACATTACTGTCCTTATTAAATTATTTATATATAATAAAAGTTAATTTATTAATTAAAAAAGTTTGTGGTTATTGAGTTGTTCTCGCGTTTTCGTAAATCACAGGGGTTCTCGTTTGAACCTCCACCTATATATATATATATACACACACACACACATACATACATACACACGCACATAGACAAGAAGAAGAGTTAAGGTGAGAAATAGAAGAAACGTTTGAAACCTTGATCACCTTTAATCTCAAACACACCCATGAATCGTGCTTGATACGGGGATTGAGACCGGACATCTCATCCTTGTATGCATCCAAAGATGAAGACCCTTCTCACGTTTCTAACCTTAAATCTTTCTCCTTACCGGAACCCAACCCCATATAATATATATGGATGTATGTAAAACAAAATGACATAATATGATAATATCAAGGTTCTTATACAAAGCCAATAGCTCAACCGGCAATTAAGATTTATGCCTTTCACTTTCAGGATCCTACTTAGAGGTTGAGACCTGCAAGGAATTTCTTGACTGTTACCCTGAGATTAATAGAAGCATGCGTGTGCGTAATGTTTAAAAAAAGGTTTTTACATAAGAATATGGACCACTCACAATATATATCGCAAAAGGAAGAAACTGAAAATCGAAATAATAGAAACATTTGGCAAGGAATTGCGTCTCAGATTTCACGTGTGCAACAGTTGATTCACCGTTTAAACCGAAACCTCCGATTCACCGTCGACAGTGTGGCTCGACGGAGTTCCTCAATCCCTACCATTGAGCACGTAAAAACGAATCTTTCAGTTATACTCCGATCACTCGCCACCGAATTAGCCGTCGTGCTCCGCCACCTACATTTACCGGACTCGGAAAACTCACACACTATCACCTCTTCAACAAGCCACGGTTTGTAAATGTAAGCTACGTTTCCTGCTATACGAACTTCGATCGAAGAAATTTCCAAATCATCTCCCTTCAATTTCGCAACCAGATCCGCCGGCATCTCTGCAATTTCAACGAACTCAAATGATTGCCAATTCACTTCCCACAGCTTAATGCCGATGAAATCGTTGCAATCATCTAACATCCCGATCAGAATCAATCTGTTGTTGGAGAATCCGATACTGGAATGAAAAACTAGATGATCAGGATGTAAATCATACGGACCGTACCAGGTATTCGTCACAGGATCGAACGTATGCAATACGCCAGAGTTTTTCTCCATGACGAAGAGACGACGGTCGTCGGAGGCTATTGAGTGGAACGTTGAAGATGCAGACTCTTTGAAAAACTCCGGCATAGGCTCCAGTTTGGTCCATTTCTGTGATTCAATGTCGTAGATCTCGACGGCTAGTGGATCCTGCTCGAAATCGCAAGCACCGCCAGCAACGACAACGTGCTTGCCAACGACGGCAACGATAGGGTCAATCCGCCATACTCGCGGCGCCACCGTGTGGTGCCACGTCAGGTGGAGCGGATCGAACGAGAAAGAAAGCTTGGACGGTGACAACATGTAGAGAAGATTTAACTGCGATGATCGGAGAGGGGATACATAATCGATTGACGGTTGATGAATCTCGATCCACAAGTTTGACGCCGGATCGTAGGCCTCCGTCGTCGTCAAGTACGGCGACCTTGAGTACTGAGTATGGAGTATTAACCATGGTTTGGATTTTTGGTATTTGAGAAGGATGAATGAGATGACTTTGTACCAGGTTTTGGATACGAGTGATGCCTGAACTAAGTGGATGAGCGGCAGGTGGGAGAGGATGGCTTCAAGTACGTCGCTGTGGAAGGGTGCTGCTACGGCGGCGATCTGCGATTGGTCACCGGAAGTTGGCATTTTGCTATTGATCATCCAATATTAGATGGGGTGACCCTCTCTGTGTCATCTCCGGCCAAAATCCCAATTTCACGAAAAAAAAATCATCTGTATGTAGAATGAAATTGACAAACCATCAACCTTTTCAAGTAAAAAAAGGAATATTCTAAAAAAATTCAATAGACTTTGGTGTTTGGAATGATTAAGTATTTTGATAATATTTTGGAACAAATAAGTCCTTGGACATTCCAAAACATGTTAAATAACTTCTTGGACAATTTTTTGGAACAAATAAGTCCTTGAACAATTTAAAAAATGTTAAATAACTCATTGGACAATTTTTGGAACAAATAAGTTCTTGGACAATCCAAAACATGTTAAATAACTTCTTGGATTTTTCTAAAACTTGTTGGATATATTTTTATGACTTGTACAACTAGTTAAAATGGTAAAATAGTGAGAAAAGTCCGAAAAAAACCCCAATGAACATTCATATTTTAAACGATTAAGTCCATAAATATTTTTTGAACCAAAAAGCATTTCGATCTATAAAATTAAACAAATATTACAAAAAAAATACTTACATTTACAAAAAAATAATTATATTTAATTTTTTTGATAAATTTATTTTAATTAAAATTAAAATATATTCTGTCAGTGATCTTTCAAACAAAAAAATTTTAAAAATTTAAAAATTTAAAAAGAATTATTATTAAATTTATTTTAATTAAAAATAAAATATATCATGTATGTGATTTTTTTAAATTAAAGAAAAAAATTTAAAAAGATTACTGATAAAATTTATTTTAATTAAAAATAATATATTTTTATTTTTAATTAAAATAAATTTCATCAGTAATCATTTTTTGTTCAAAAAATGTTTAGGGACTTAATCGTTCAAAATATGAATGTTCATTGGTTTTTTCCGGACTGTTTCACTATTTTACCACATTAACTAGTTGTACAAGTAATAAGAATGTATCCAACAGGTTTTATAAAAATCCAAGGAGTTATTTAACATGTTTTGGATTGTCCAATGACTTATTTGTTCCAAAAAATTGTCCAATGAGTTATTTAACATGTTTTAAATTGTCCAAGGAGTTATTAAACATGTTTTGGAATGTCTAAGGACTTATTTGTTCCAAAAAATTGTCCAAGGAGTTATTTAACATGTTTTGGAATGTCCAAGAACTTATTTGTTCCAAAAAATTGTCCAAGAACTTAATTATTTCAAACACTAAAGTTTATTGGATTTTTTTAGACTTTTCCCTAAAAAGAATTGCTTCTATCTCCAATGATTTTTTTAATTTAAAGATTAAATAATTAATTATCTATACTATATATAAAACATTTGAAAAAAAACTGTTAAAAAATATTTTTTACACATGAAGTATTTCTTATTGATGCATATTACTTAAAGTTCAAGATTACAAGTAAATTGTGCGTAAGTACAACTTATTAAATTCCGTGTTTGAATTTGTGTAACTAATTGTAGATAAATATAATCAAATACAAGATAAAATTATTATTTTAAATATAAAATATAATTAGGATAATTATTGAGTTTTAACAGAATATTTAGTTATCATTTTCATAAAAATTATATTATGAAACCAAAACTAAATTATTTCGACATTAAACCTAAACTAAATTATAATTAAAATTTTGAATTAAAGAAGTTACAAAAAAATTGAGAACTTTTATATATATTTTAATTTTTATGATATTTTTAATTTATATTTATGAAGAAAAAATTATTATTTGCTCAAAATCAAATAAATTCATATTATAACATCAATAAAGACCAAAAAAGGTGAAATGAAACATTGAAATTGAGATATATATTCTACTGCATTGCGCAAGTACCATTCTAGTATTATTAAACTACTAAATATAATTCATTAAATATATTTTTTAATTATTTATATTTTAAGGCTAAAAATCATTTCTTTATCATAAGTAATTATTTTTGAATAAATCTTTAAATCTTGAAAAAAAAAATTATCCTCTTTTTTAACACTTCTCCAAAACTAAAAAAATATAGAAAATAGAGATTTTGAGTCAATATTTAATACAACAGCTATGTTAAAACCATCTCCAAAATGGAGAAATATGAGAGAAAAAGTTTTTTCTTTAACTATAGAGAACACATCAAAACTGATTATCAAATTAGACCACCAATAAGCAACTTTGAAAATAAATATTTAGAGTGATAAATAATATTTTAACAGATAAATAAAATATTTTAATCAATGTTGGATTCTTTAAAATATGAAATCTGTTGGAGATGATTTTTTTTTTTTTGAAGATTCTAACATTTAGTTCTCTATTTTGAAGAAATTTTAGAAAATCTGTTGAAGATGCTTTTACGTTCTTCATTTTGTACAAGATTTTGGAGAATCTATTGAAGCAAAAAAATCCTCAAAATCTATGTATTAAATAATCTGTTGGAGATGTTATAATGGAGGTTTGTAATTTCGTTGAACTCTCCACTAACTACCTAACATCTCATTTGATAACTGTATTTTGATTTATTTTTCTGATTAGAGTCCATATGGTATGTTTATTAGGATTTGGTCCTTATGACATTCAATTTGTTTTGGTCGTAGTCCCTTTAATTAATGTTGTAAAAATAAATCCGTTAAATCAAGGGTCGTTTTATTCTTTTTGCCTATTTTTTTTTTCTTTTTCCAATAAAAAATAAAAACAATATTTATATTTTATGCAAATCAAATGCAACATTTTCAAATGTTGCAAACAATACAACTCAATAAAATTTAATTTTAACTACAAATCTTTCCACTTTTAAGAAGTATTTTTCATTTTTAATATTTTGAAAATGCAACCGTCTTATCCTCCAACTGCAATTGTCTTATCCTCAACCATTGATTGTTTAATTATGTGGTGTAGATGAAGTTGCATTGGTTGTAACTTTTAAAGTTGCTCACAACTCTTCTTAAACTTCTCATGATAACTTTTCTTCTCACATGATCCTTCGCTTATATATATAGGACATGTTCAAACAAAAACGCTAACTATTTAAGAAAAGAAGAAAAAAATATTGTTAATGTACAAAATCATATATGATTCACGAACAAAATCATGCATGATTCACGAACAAAATCAAGCATGATTCACGAACAAAATCATGCATGATTCACACATAGACACACACACACACACACACACACACATATATATATATATAATGTACAAAATTATACAGGTCAAAAGCGTTCGCTTCCATTTTTTTGATGATAATGTAAAATCACATGTGATTTTGTACATTGATGACCAATTTTTTGTTTTTTAAATAGTATGTATGTATGTATGTATGTATGTATGTATGTATGTCGGTAAGCAAATGATAACCGCAAAAATGTTGAGAACCGTGGGGATTAATTTCAATCGTTATAGGATTTTAATTAAATGCTATTATAAACAGTAGCATTTTTTAAAATTTATAAAAACTTTGTGTAATCTCATGTCTAATTTGGAAGTTTATGGACAAACAGGTAAATTGTAGCATCTCTCCAAGACTCATATTTCTCTCTCTGCAAACATGATGAAAGAACCGGTGACGAATTTGGAGCAGGAGCCGGCAACGGCAATAACTACACAGCCCACCGCCAGTGGCGTTTGTCGACCCAACAGAACTGATCAAGTGGTCGTTCTACGAGCTCTCACCGCTCAGTTCATTATCACCCTTCTCTTCCTTTCTTACATCAATAATTTTATATACGACTTTCAAAAATGGTCGTACTGTCACATCACCAACTACTTTATAATTTGTGTTTACATATTTTTAATAACTTATAATAGCATAAAAATTACCAAATATGATTTATTTATTTCGTTAAAATAGATATAAATTATAATACAAATAATTATATTAATAATTAACTAATTATAAAATATACAACGTAATTTTATTGATATTCGTGTAAGTTTATATGTTTGTATTTTAATGCATATTTACTTAAATTAATAATTTAAATAAAAAAAACATTCGATAAAAAATACATCTATTTAAAATAAATTGTGGATAATTTTTTTTAACAAACATATTTAAAAAAAGAATAAATAAAATATTAAATTAAAATAATAATAATTTGATATATTTGGCATCGCAAACCAACTTACTAAAAATAGCAAGTGTCGGGCTTCTTGCTAATGAGGCGACACCCATTTAGTTGTTTGCAAAGGCCACTTTCAATGCCGCCGAGGTAGATGTTGTGTATTGATTATTTTGTTAGTACAGTTATAACATTTTTAATAATTTTTTTTATTAACTTGGATATCCAACACGTTATACGTGTCGATTAATCTCAAGACGACCACTTGCTTTGCAGATAGCCTGAAGTCACCGCATTTGAACCTCCGTGGCCACAAGGAGATTTTTATTTCTTTTTGAATTTGAACCTGGGATCTCCTGATACTTTTGATATTTGGAGTCAAGCTCAAACCAATCAAACATCACCCTTGTGGTTAATTCTTTAAAATTTCTTCAAAAAGGAAAACCAAAAGTCAAAATTTTCAAAAAAAATTACATTCATCTTCAATAGATTCCCAATTTTAAAGAATTCAACATTGATTATAATATTAAAATATTTAATTTATCTATTAAAATATTTTTTTTTCTTTAAATGTTTATAAATTTCATACTTGTGGTCTCGTTTGGTAATCAATTTTAGGGTCTTCATATTTGGAGAATTTTTTTTCCCTCTCCTACTTTTTTTCATTGTGAAGATAGTTTTGAAAAAAATATTAAAGTAAAATAATGATTCAAAATTTTTAATTTTTTTTTAAAAAAAAACTGTTAGGAAATGTTTTAAATGGTACAAAACTCTTTTTTGAAGCAAGATAAACGGCAAAGTTTCAAATTTCATAGTTTTGCTTAAATAGCATTTCATGCCCTCTGTCATTGGGTTTCATACGAATCAACCCTTGAACCACAGTTTTAAGGTTTAACATATCTGGTCCTTTTTTGTTTTCCATTTACGCATTGACCACCAAATTTTGAGTGTTACACAAAAAATATATTTACGAGTCATTTACCAAACATTTGTCCAATAAACGTTTACCAAGTCACATTATCTTACTAGATAAATATAGAAAGAACCAAGAATCTTATCTTGTAAGAGTGATGACAAGAACCGAGAGTCTTTATCCGGTAAGTGAAGCTAACGACTCTTACCCGGTTAACGCTTATCAGTTAAAATGTCGCATATGATGCCGTTTTAATTGACTAAACTCTTCCCTAATAAAGTAGTGACAATGTTAAATCTTATTAGTAATTGCTTATCAGATAAGTATTTAATTAAACGGCTTCTTAGACGTAAATGAAATATAATTCTTAAAATTAAAAAGCAATCAAATAACCATTGAGTTATAGGATTTTAATAAACAAAATCCGTGTTCAGGTATCGAATGAAAATACCTAGGTCCCATTTGGTTTGTTAGGTTTGAAATGAATTTGGAGGGATTTGGAATTGATCCAATTCAATCCCATATTTGGTTTGAGGGGATTTCATGATTTGAAATCTTGAGATTTTATTGAAAGCCCACAAACAGAGGATTTTGAAATCCAACGATGGTGATTGGTATTTCATGAGATTTCGTATGATTTATATGTAATAATATTTTAAAATATGTTTAAAACATTTGTTTTATAATAATCTATTAATAAAAAAAATACTTTAATAGTTTCTATAATTTGTTTTTATAAATAATGGAATTTACTTCCATCTCAAATCCTACACACCAGAGTTCCAAATCCTCCCTAAAAACCATTTCATCAAACCAAACGCTCTTCTAAACAACATGTCAACGTTGCTATCGTTGAATATTTCCCGACTGCATAAATGTACATCAACTTGTATTGATTAAAACATACATAAATGATCAAATACAATAACATAAATGCTTCAACTCGGCCTCTCTACATGCCAGAAAGATGTTGCTATTTGAACCCCCCTTTTTAGGTCAAATCAAAGCTTCGAAAATATAAAGATTTAATGTTTTAGAAATTTATAAGAGGGTTCAAATAGCATATCGTGGGGTTCATTTAAAATCATCCTACTAGAATTGCTTTTGATATTTGTTAAAGATAATAAACAACATTGAATTGTGTTTCGTGATCAATCTTCAACTGCTGGCCTGGCCTGTACACAACATTCTATAACTCCATTATCGTTCAAATCTCCGACAAGCGGGTTGCGGTTTTTTTCTCCTGCGAGATGAATGGTATCGGGGAATTCTTCAACGAGTTGATAGTTCATGAATGCTCCCAACGCCCCGAGGAATCCCTCGTGTCTCAGAAACATTGCTTTCGCCTCACCTTTGGACCTGAAAAGATAAGTGGACGTAGCGACAGTTGTATACAAGTACGGAAATATGAAAGACTAGAGGAAAATAGAGACCTCTACGAAACATGGGTGCATAATTGATGGTTGTCCTTTCTTTACTTGTATGGATTCTTACTTTACTAACCTTCTACAAACTACTCCAAGAATCTAACATTTTAGACTATTTTGGGGCCCGTTTACCAAACACTTACACGGTAAGTTTACCAGTAAAATTAAATACCATCACTTTCTTACCCGATAAGATTTTAGTCCACCAAAATGACATTGAATACAACAATTTACCTGGTAAGTGCTAAACGTGGTAAAGAGTCATCGTCTTCACTTACCAGATAAGAATCTCGGTCCTTGTCTCGCTCTTACCGGATAAGATTCTTGGTCCTTGTCATATCCATCTGGTAAGGTAATGTGACTTAGTAAACACTTACCCGGGTAAGTGTTTGGTAAACAGCCCCTTAAAGTTTTTATATGGGCAGACTGTTTTACACCAGAGACATTGTTCAACGCAAGAGGCAGGTTAGAGAAAGGTCATCGAATTAAAAATAAAAATTATAAAATTATGCTCCTAAACGAAAACTCATTTAAGGTCATATAACCAAAAGGAGCATTGGTCTCTTATGTAAGGATCAAGGTGCTAGGACTTAAACGAACATTGTATTAGTAATAGTGATTAAAGAACGTATTGGGTAAATAGCAATGCTATAGATTTTGTCTAATTGTCGAAAGCATACCTTACTTACCAAATAATATTAATGGGCAAATTGCATGAAAAAGTAACGTACTTTAACTTGATTCCTATTTGGGTACCGTACTTTCAAAACTTCCATTTTGGTACGTAAGATGTAAAGTTTTAAATATTTAAATACCCGGGTAACCAGTTGAAGCATTAACCGGTTACCATGCTGATGTGACGAATGATGGGATGAAATTGGGTTGAATAGCAACTAATACCGAGTTGGATACCACATCACTTGACACATCAGCATGGTAACCGGTTAATGCTTCAACCGGTTACCCGTGTACTTAAATGTTTAAAATGTTACATCTTAGGTACCAAAATGGAAGTTTTGAAAGTACGTTACCTAATATAGGAATCAAATCAAAGTACGTTACTTTTTCATGCAAGTTGCCCTATATATATATATATATATATATATGTATCTCGGTTTTTTGTGCAAAAAAATACCTTTAATTATTAATTTCATATTAACACATTATATGAAACATGTTTGGGTAAAGGAAAATCTGCATATTTGTCCAAATTTGCATCCCATCTAAATAATCTGCATGTATGTATGCTATTTTAGATGTGGATATGGCCATAACCATATCCGCATTCATTTATGATAGAAACGAGCATATAGACCATTTAATTGGATACAAATTCACACAAATATGCAGGTTTTCCAATATCCACTTGCAATCCTACCTTGTTCATTTTGGTAAATTACCTTAAATAAGTTTTCAACTAGAAGCACAACCTTTTAGGAACCTTAAATATTTTGAGAACCCATAAACCACCTATTGTATGTAGTATTCATGATGAATAACCATGAATGATAATGAATATCATTCATCATGAATTTCTGTCATGACGTTCATCATGAATATTACACAAAATAGGTAGTTCATGGGTTCTCAAAATACTCAAGGTTCCCAAATGAACCTGCCTATATATATACACACTAATATATAAAGTCATAACCTTCAAATGACATCCCTGTGGGATTAAACACCTTGCCTTTTGTGTAAAATAGTCTGCTCGAGTAAAATCTTGAAATCACACTAGAAGGCTCGTAAAAACGATTTTCATAAGAGATCATTTTGTTAAATAAACATCAAGGGGACAAGACACCAATATTTGGTCATTAGTTTCCTCATGTAGAATAAAAAGCCTATCGTTGGATAATAAAGCGTTAGAATTGATGCCTGTGAGCATGCATAGCAATAGCATGAGATAGAAAATTTTGTATATTTAGGTGTATAACCTTAAATAAGATCTTAACTAAATCCATGAGTATGAAGCCATTTTTTCTTGAATTGATCGGGAGGTCATAGATTTAACTGAAATCTCATTCAAGGTTATATACCTAAAAGACCCTAGAAAAATTATTATGTCCTATAATTACCAGAAATCAACCGCCACAGATATTGTGTCCATGGTGTAAGCATGACCACGTATGAAAAATCCCCCAAAGAATATTTTCTTGAGACCAAATCGAAGTGCATTCAAGTACGCAATCTGAAAAAGAAAAGTACGCAATCTGAAAAGAGCGCAAGATATCAATCACACATTTTAATTCATGGGCATGCACTCTGTTTTGAATATTGGTTGGATAGAGCAAAAAGAGACATCATTGACTGAAAATAAACAGATTTGTGTTGAATGTGCAATGTGATTCATCATAAACGTTTCAGACTTGCCTTGACAGATTGCACACATGTAAATAACATCATGAGCAGGGATCCATTTAGTCATGGGATAGGGTGTGCCCGTACCCCTGCTCTACAGTAGTGATGCACCCAAATTGATGTGTGCTCCATTAACTGTTAACGAAAAGTGGTTGGAGCCTGATGGTAGTGCCATTCCATTTGGCATTCCGAGTTACTAGATCAAATCCATTTGGCCCTTTTTCTAATTTTTTGATAGTAACAACAATAGAAAAGAATGAAATACCACTTGGGCGTTGTAAAAAACCACTTGTATACCATTTCTAATTAAACTACACATTTTATAATTAATTTTTGTTTTACTTTATAGTATGTTAATTTTTTCGTGTCACCAATCGTAAATTTTTTGGATCCGCCTCAATTCTCTGATCATGAGATGGTGATTTCCATGTATGGGCATTTCCAAAAGGCATTGGTGAGGAACAAGATCATGTGGGTTATACATGTGACAGTGAGAAAATTTTGTCTAGTGAAATACTCGCAAAAGTCCAACTTATGAGAACTCACCTGTCCTATATTGTTGGAGATCATCCTTAAGAGTGACCTTGCCACATCTTCAGGCCTGTACTCTTCGAGTTCTCGGTTTTCTGAAACCGCCTTGCCAAAGCTAGATGCGATCGCTGTAGATGAAAGGCCGATCTGTTCCCAAGTCACAAGAAAGTGACTAAAAACAATAACTAACGGTACAAAAAATTAATATGGGAATTACAGAAACCATAATAGCTATGAAAAGACTGGGCCAACAGAGCATGCAATATGCACAAAACACAATGAGAGCTTATTCATATGTGAATCTCTTGTTTTACAAAACAAACCATCTAAGCATCTGTTAATCTGTGCTTCAATTTTGAACATGAATTGCCACCCTAGGGTATAATAATTAGGAGAGATCATGATATTGTGTTTCTTGTGTTCTCAAGTCCTCTTTTACGAAGGAAGGAAGAGGGAAAGGTAAAGAAAGAGAAGGAAAAATCTCGTGTTCTTGAGTTCTTTTAAGGAGAGAAAGGAAAGGGAAAGAAAATAATGTTGATTTTCCTCCCAAATGTCGGAGAAAAAGGGAAGGAAAGGATTTATAAGAATTAAAAATATTTATAAAGTTACAAATATACCCATCAATTGCATTGCACTATAAAATAAATAGGGGTATAATTGTAAAAATGATATCTTCCTTTCCTTTCTCTCCCACTCAAGAACATGAAAATTTATTTTCTTTCCTTCTCTTTCCTTCCTTTCCTTCACTCTCAAGAACACAAATAAAAGAAATCTTTCTTTTCCTTTCTTTTTCTTTTATTTTCCTTCACCTTTCTTTTTCTTTTCTTTTCTTTTCTTTTCTTTCCTTCCCTCCAAAGTTCAAGAACACAACAAAAAAGATTTTTCTTCTGAATGGACTTTAGATGATCATTTAGGTGTTTGATGGGCCTTCTTCTGTTTCTAGGTTGTCTTATACTTAGAAACTCGAAACTGAACTATATTCAACTTTATTCTCGGAAGAACAAAAAAAGTAGAAAATACATGATATATAATCAACACAGGTACCTTTAGGTAGTCCATTCCACCATAAATATCACCAACAAGCATATCAATCACTCTATTGTTTCCCTGATGACTCATCTCTAGCAAATCATCAAAACTGAAGCGAAAAATGCATTAAAAAGTTGTAAAAAAGGAGGATCTTTGGTGCCTTTGATCAGAATTTTAATGTAAAATACTGGGCTAACCTTTTGCACTTTGTTAAAAGCTTTCCCAAACCCCAAAACGTGCCCCCACCTACACTTGTTCCACTGACTCGTTCATACTTGCCATCTCCATCAACCTAAAAGCTCAGAATGAAACTACAACGATGTCAACAAGCATTGATTTCAGTCAATTCGACAAAACAACATAAAAAAAGAGGAAAAACTTAGAAGATAGCAGCAAAAAGAACAGCATTATCTGC
This sequence comes from Cynara cardunculus var. scolymus, assembly GCF_001531365.2. Lineage (NCBI taxonomy): Eukaryota > Viridiplantae > Streptophyta > Magnoliopsida > Asterales > Asteraceae > Cynara > Cynara cardunculus. Next base: position 1,530,565 of record NC_037540.1, read on the forward strand.
TCATTATTTAACATTTATAGCAACTGTAAATGAAAATAGGATTAATGAAAAAAAGTGAATAACGAAATTACCTTGATCATGCTTACACCAGATCCAATATTAACAAGGAGATATGGATATAGATCATTGTGATCAATCTGCACATAGTTCCTCTGGCCATTCACGTACGTGAAAGCTTCAGATGGCACTGCCTATTCAGAAGGAAGTTAAGATCAATAATTAACCAGGAAAAAAGAAAAAGAAGGATATGGAAGGAGAATACTACAGAAGGAGATAAAAGTCTATCTTAATGGGATAGGAGCAAACACAGAAATAAATAAAAAGTGATACAAATTGGCTAATTGGACAAGATACAATAGTAACAAACTTGCTCATATTGGGTAGAATATATGTGCCTATTAATGGAAGTATCTCCTATAACATATAATTATAAAGTTATTTGTATCAAACAGGATCCAAACCAGTATATCCCATCCGAAGGTTGGGGGATGTATGCAGACCTGACCTCCACCCAAAAGGGTAAAGCCACTACTTCTGTGAAGACTCCCACCTTGTTAAAAATATGTGAGATACATACGATAATGAAGAACTTAAAAATAGGGTCCATGTCACTAAAAACAAGCCCTAACCTGCTTAAATGGCTTATATGTGTAATTGTTGATCCATGCAAAATCTACTGCATATCATGCTATTAACTTTTTTCAATACTAACAGTAAACAGTTTCTCATACGTGGATCCACAGACGCATTCCGATGAGAAGAAACGGTTCCATCCTTTTCAGTAAGAAATTGATAAACACAGCATATAAACTAGAGTAAAACTGTCTATCTCAAAGTGGATGATATTCAAATAAAGGAAACACCAATTGAAGCATAAACATAATGTGATTTCCTAAACAATACAATGCATAGGTGTAACTGTTGTAAGGAAAGATACATAGAAGGAAAGAGAATTAATGTCAAGTGGGAATACTGCAAGTATCATATGACTGGAATTATTATCATGTATTTGAAGGAAAAACAAGTATTCATGTGCCATGAGTGTTCATGTGGTGTCAGAATCCCACCTTTAACAGAAAATTTGCTCCAGATACAAGGCTGCTCATTTCTTCTACCTTGTCAAGACTAATACCAAGCTTTTCTTTAAATAGATCTGCAAATTTAAATGCCCCTCCACCTGTGGCCTTCACCATGGTTGAAAATGTCAGCTAATAGATTTGCATGACAAGGGAAATCAACAATAAATTTGGCAATTCAAAGATTTAATAATTATTTTCAATATAATATACATGTTTAGGTTGTACGCTATGTCCTTCAGAATTTGTATCAATTCATCATATATGTTAGGTAGATGCTATAGATTCTCAACTCCCATCCTTCATTTACAATTAAAATGCTGCTGATGCATTTCATTGCTGGAGCTCTCTTGGTGGGTATGCTAAGTAGATGAAGATGTAGATTCTTAGATTATGGTAAACATAACTTAAAGATCGTTTACCAACGCTAACCATGTAAGCGCTTATCGGATAAGAGACACCACCCTTACTTCCCTTAACGGTTAAGATTCTCCATCATCAAAATGGCATGGTAAGATAGTTGGCAAGTGCCTTACAGGAAAAAATAAAGATTGTTGGCAAGTGTCTGTTACCCGGTAAGAGCTAATTGGTAAGAGTCACCACCCTCACTTACCGGTATCGGTTCTCTTACTGGGTAGGTTTCTAGGTTTTTACCATGCTCACCTAGGGAAAGTGAGAGTGGTAACTCTTATCTGGTAAGTGTTGGTAAACGGTCCCTTACACTAAACCAAGGAGATCTGAAAAACAACCGCTAGTTGTTTCGAGATCATTACATAATACATATATGTGTATATGCATTCAGTAATTTGAGAAGATACTTGCAATAAATGCGGGTAGAGGATTACAATCCATAATTATGTCCAATGATGGTCTATCAGATCTTTGAATATGCTCTCCCTTTCATGCTCATCGTCACAAGTTCAAGTTTCATATGTTTCTACACTCACAGAAAACACACAGCAGAGCAATAGTTTTCATAGCTCAGGCAGATGTCATGGTTTTTAAGGCTTTAGCATGATAAAGGGAGAATAATATACCGACATAAGTGAAACTGGTTTTGTATAGGACTTATGATATGCAACGTTAACATGCAAGTGTCATGATGATATCTCCAGAGAAAGTTCTTCCAGGAAAATTGGAGGTAGGCATGAGAGTAAGTTGTCTTCTTTAATAGAAACCATCTATGTTTAGTGCATAAAATGTATGAACCTATGTGCTTACTTCTTTTCTGATAAAATATCAACTGTCTTATCAAAGGTTTTCACCTTAATGATATTCTTGTCGCTGGCTGGGAAACCACAATGCTGAAGACCTGAAGCAGCAAAGATCCACATTAGTAGTGTATTAGAAACATGTCCGCATAAGATATAAAACTTAAGCAGCAGTCAGATTACAATTTCCAGTGTTTAGAAATATTATTGCAATATAAAGTCAGCGGCCTCTCCACATAAAGCCAACTGTTTTCATACCGAGGCCTTCACACTGACAACTGCTTTACCACATCCTTGGTTCGGAGGGAAACCGTAGGGTCAAAGAATAAGTCTTCTGTTTCTTTCAGAGATGCTGACCCACAGCGAGACAGAAATGTTGCAACTTTTCTTTAAAATATTACTCTAAATGATGCATTATATACTGAATTATCTCCATTTCGTATACATGGCATAGCATCAGTAACCAAGTTGGTATATAAAATATAAGTAGATCAGTAGCATGACAGGAGCAAAACCAAAAGTGGATTATACATATTTTTTCAATTATGTCAAAAAAATGTTACACTGATCAAGTAGACCTTATCAAGGAAGAGGCTAAAGTTCAGCTCCTAAAAAAGTAAAACTTGATTGCCAAAATAGAAAATCAACTAAAAAAGGATTGTATACATGACCTAGAATGACCTATTAGACATGCTGCAGATGCTGATTCAAAGGACTAAGGTAGAAAGCTTCATATTGACAGAGTTGATTGATAAGCTAAAGCAACAACACAGCATATTAAACCCCTTTAACCATGCCAATGCATAAACAACAGGGTATTCATGTCCATTTTTAAGACATGTTATGGACGGGTACATTAATTGGTAGTGCCAATGTTCCCGAAGCATAATTTCAATAACCATTTGGAAATATGAAATGGAGATGCATACCTCTATAGTGAAGTTGCTTTGATGAAATAAAATCCAAACACTCATTGATCTTGCTTGTTTCAAACTTTAAAAAGTAGAGCCTTCCATTGAGAAGATGTCCATCTTTGCTGCTCCTGGACACTGCATGACTATCTCTTGAAGCATTAATTTGTGTTTTATCTATAGGCTGTTCTCTGCTAGTAGAGAAATACACCATCTTGATGAGGGAACCTGGCAAGAGCAAGACTTCGTGAATAAATTAATATAAACAACATATGATTGGAGTAATGTCATGGGAAGTTTGCATTAAACGCAACGCAAGACCGAGAAGATGATCAAGTTAGGTTTATCAGTCAAAAATAATTTTAGTTGATGGGTTCTAGAAAAATCTGGACAGTGCAAGAGGCATATTACATTGAACCCGCTATGCCTATAAAAGAAATATTGGGATTAAAATTTAACCATTCAAAGTAGGTTTGACTGAACCAAGCCTATGAGCATTTTGTTTTACCATTTGAATCAAGGCAGTCAGTTGTGTTGTCTCCTATTGTCCACTTTTTTCATGCTGAAACTATATGTTCGTCCCTTAATCTATTGACCTTGTTTCGTCCGTAAGCACATCAAGGGAACTATACATTACTGAATCCATGGGTTGCTTTCATCCCATTTAAATTAAATCAGAAGTATGACATATGGTTGAACTTCTTACTTGCAGTAAAAGATATTGTTATATGTATGGCACACCTACTAGTAAAGCAACGGTTAACCTACTACTTATTCACGTACCAAATGACAAGGAACCTTTTGCAACTTTAACTCCAGCATAATTTTTTTTTATTCACAGTGCTTGTTCAAATTTTAATGTGAGATGATCTACATGTAAATTAAGCATCCAAATTAGATGAAAAAATGTAAAAGCTAAATGCTTAGACATTGAGCGAGCAGTTTAGGCGTTAGCTGAGCATTTCGTTAGTATTTAAATTGAACAATTGAGCAACAGAGGCTTAATGCTTAAACAGCAATTAGATGTCTAGCTTACAGTTGGTGGTCGTCAGGTAAACATCAACTCCTTGAGTTGCAAAGCTTTCTACATAATTTTGTCCAAGAAAAATTGCTATAATGGGGAATTTTTATAAATTTACCGACCGTTAGCAATTTTTACAAAATATTTATGTATACAGATATCGATTTTGGTGCCTCTCATTAATTTTGTGTATTAAGCATGATTTTAGGTAGTTGATTATGTACTAATTTCGTTAGATTACGTGCGTTACATTCTTTTTTGGATGGAAGTAGTAGTGAACAACAATCGAAATACAACACTGACCAGCAGAAAAACTCGTTGAATGGAACACCAACAGATTCGAATAACGAATCAACAAACGATCTGACAAAATCATTCAACTAAAAAGGAAAATCGACAGAATTAGTTACCTCCGATATCAAGAGCCAAATGCGAAATTTCATCTACCGGTGAATGTACCAATCTCACCTCCTCAATTCTATCGCCCTCCATCGTTCTCACCCCCAAAAACACAAGAGTGGAAAATTAGGGGTTTGGGAAAATTAGGTGGCGTGATTGATCATGGGTTCAATCACGACACATATATATATGACATTTTTGACGAACAATATTGGTGAATTGGGAATTGATGAGAGAGAAACAAGAGTCTGCTAGTGAAATACATGCTTTAAATGCTGAAAATGGCATCCCAATTTTGACTTTTTTGAATTCCTAGTTTGACTTCTCTAAACGATGGCCTTATCTGCTCAGTAAGCACATCTATGAGCGTTAAGAAGGGTCTCACTCTTTCGCAGGCCCAGCAGAACAGAAAGAAAATTTATTTTAATTTTATATTTTAAAATTAAATGGAATAGATTTATATTTTATTAATAATATTAAAATAATATATAATTTATACTATATTATAAAACATTTGATAAAAACTCTTAAAAATTATTTTTTATGCATGAAGTACTGTACATTGATGTATATTACTTAAAATTTCAAATTACAAGTAAATTATGCACAAGTACAACTTATTAAAGCTCCATGTTTGAATTCGTGTAATTAACTGCGGATAAACATCACATTTTAAAATATAAAAAATCTAAAATATAATTAGGATAATTATCGAGTTCTAACAAAATAATTAATTATTATCTTTATAAGAAAATTATATTATTAAACCAAATATCTATCTATACTGTATTATAAAGCATTTGACAAAAACTCTTAAAAACTATTTTTTATGCATGAAGTGTTGTATATTGATACATATTATTTAAATTTTCATATTACAAGTAAATTATGCATAAATACAACTTATTAAAGTTTCATGTTTGAATATATGTAATTAACTGCATATAAACATAATCAAATAGAGAATAAACATCTCATTTTAAAATATAAAAAATCTAAAATATAATTAAGATAATTTATCGAGTTCTAACAAAATAATTAATTATTATCTTTATAATAAAATTATATTATTAAATCAAATATAAATTACTTTGTTAGTGAACCTAAATTAAATTATAATAAAAATTGAATTATGTGGACTTGGAAGCATCCATCCTTTGAAGAAAGTTAAATTACACAAAAAAAAAAAATTAAATAGTTAATTTAATATTAATATCGATATATTTTTGTCAAATTTTTATGATATATTCAAATTTATATTTTATTAAAAATAAAAACATCATTGTTTTTTTAAAATCACATACGACCATATTATAACATCGACTGAGATAAATAATAAAATGAAATATTAAAATCAAGATATATTTCGCTGCATTACATGAATATCCTTCTAGTTCTTTTTTAAGACACAAATGCCTTTTTCTTTTTAATTTTTATTTATTCAAATTATTTATTTATGCATTTTAAATCTTTACTTTATCATCATCAAAATATTACTTTTATACGATTATAATATTTTAATTAATTTATTAAATATTAAAAATAAAAA
>NC_037540.1:1536951-1581161 GCF_001531365.2 Cynara cardunculus var. scolymus
ATGTAAATATTTTTATAAAAGTTATATGACTCCCAATAAAAATCTATAATAAATTATTTTTTTTTTAAAAACTCTTAATAAAATATTAAATCTTTAATAAAAATTATATTCAACTTAAATAAAATATGTTATTCATATAAATATTATTAGAAGGATATTCGTGCAATGCATCAAGACACATCGATTTCAGAATTTAGTTTTATTCTTTTTTTATGTTGATATAATACGGTTTTATGTGGTTTTATTTTTGTTTTTGGTGTAATTTTCTTAATTCAAATTTTGTTATTATAATGTAATTTAGGTTTAGTAACGAAGCAATTTAATTTAAGTTTAATAACATAATTTTTTATAAAGATAATAACTAAATATTTTGTTAGAACTCAATGATTATCCTGATTATATTTTAGATATATTTAAAATGAGATGTTTATCTAGTATTTGATTATGTTTATCTGTAGTTAGTTACACGAATTAAAATATGGAGCCTTAATAAGTTGTACTATGCACAATTTACTTGTAATTTAAATTTTAAGTAATATGCATCAATAAACAGTACTTCGTGCATAAAAAATGATTTTTAAAAGTTTTTGTCAAATACTTTATAATATAATATAGATATTATTGAAATATTTAATAAAAAAATATTTTATTAAATATATAATCCGTTTGTATATATTGAGATGATATCTATGTGGAGGATTTTACATACATAGAATAGGCGAGCTATCTAATAGGGATGAACATGTTTGGAGATAATTTGTCTTTTTTTTTTTTTTTTTTTTCATAAATCTACCCCTATAAGTTTACCAACCAAGTCACTTTATTTATCATTAAATCACTACCAAATAGTCATTTATGATCAATCAAATAATCTGTAAATCTCATTAAACTCATTAGTCATGTCTCATGTCTCATGTCCTATCCCATACGGATGCTCACGGGTTAGGTTGATCCGGTTGAAAGCATTTGAACAACCTAACATGATGCTTTTGTTTGAAAAATCTCAACCTAACCCAAACTAAAGTACAACACAACAAAAATCGTACGAGTTGATACTTTGGTATACCAAAATATTCTTTTAATCTTGAATATGTTATTTTCTCTGGTCTACTTAATTTGTGTGTGTGTGCGCACACACACACATATACACACACAGGGTTGGGTTCCTGTAAGAAACGTAAAAATGATCACCACCTTTGGATGCACTTTGGATGAGATGCACCGAGATGCATCATATCAATCCGCATATCAAGCAAGATTCATAGGTAAATCTGAGATTATAGGTGATCAAAGGTCCCAATTTTTAAGCTTCTCACATTAACTCTTATTTTCACACGATCATTTATCTCTATATATATATTCATAGTTACTGAACATATATACAAAAGAGTTATATAGAGACGGATAATAGAATGAAAATACATTATATGAAGAGAGTATGTGATAGTGTAATTTGTCTAATGTAGATATTGATAGAGACTCAACAATCATATTAAATCCAATAAATAAAAAGATGTCATGTTTATCGGATTGAGTTGGGTTCAAATAAACGTAACCTAGTACCTAAAATTTGAAAATTTTACAACTCAATTAAACATCATTTTTTTTCAAGTTAAATTATTTCATGTTGGGTTGGTTGATCGAGTTTCTGAACACCTCCTTATCCAATATGTGTGATCGTGTACCCAAATCAACAATGGGCCTTGAAGAAGCCCAATTAAACCTCAAATTCATCCCTATAGGTTATAACTTATAAGTATAACTATAAGTTTATAATTCATTACCTTTTTTTTGTCCCTATGATTTAAAATTTATTATCTTTTTCGTACTGGTTTACAATTCATTTTTATTTTGGTCTTTCATACTTTATAGTAGTGTTTTGGCGACAGAGACGAAAATAGAAACGAATTATAAACCATAAGGACAAAAAATCAAAATTCCAAAACTATAGAGACGAAATCAGCAATTTTTAACAAATCATATGGACGAAAAACGTAATTTACTCAGTTTTATTGATAGAAGTCATGGTTAAGATCTATCTCACTCGTTTTGAATTCTTGATGGTGTAAATACGAATGATCAAGTTATGTGAAAAGCATACTTCATTCTACATCTCACTTTCGTACTCGCTTTTTGCAAGTTGTATGTTTATTTGAAAACTGGAGTAGAGGTAATATTTGCATACATTCTATCTTCTTCAGGTGCTACCCATATGTAGGATATGGGCTCTATATGGTTTGGTGCTTGCTTTATGCAAGTCGAACGTTTTTACGAGAACCACCTCTATTGTCTAGAATCATTACATGGAACCTTCACGGTCATAAGAACTTTGACAGTGCCTGTATTCAAACCCAGGACAGATGAGATTTTCCACTACATTCTACTGAGACTTAATCAGTGCACCACAACTCGACCTAAGTGATATATTGAGTTTGTTTGGTTTGATGTTTCCTTTTTGTCTTCGTTTATTGATATTTGAACCATGAACACACAGAAAAAGATGAAATGACCCAAAACTACTCTTCTAATGATAAATAAAGCACATTTTCTTTATCATTCCACCAAAAATCCAGAATCATTTAGTCTTTCTAGTAAAACTAAATAACGTCTTGATAACACAGACCCACTTGGAAAAAAAAAACAGAACTATACACCAAACAGAACCATACAGGTGCACTTGAGAATCCTGCAGGTCCCAAAAAAGTATCATCATCCATCCCGTTAAGCGCGAAGGGAAGCCGAAGGTCTCGGATACGCAACCACCCCCGGGCCAACTTCTTGTCGGCAGGATCGGGCTTTATTAGTCGTTGAAACACCATGACGGTTTATTTGGGGTTCCCTACGGTCCCGTTTTTCATTGTCTTGAAGCTCTTCGAGGATCGTGACCACTTCGTCCATGTTGGGTCGTAACTTGGGTTCCATGCACAGACATTGAAGTGCCAGGTTTGCTAACTTGAGGGCTCGGCCGAGTGAATATTGACCCTCGAGACGTGGATCGAGAACGCGGAAGATTCTCCGTTTGTTGCTAAGACAAGGTTTTGCCCAATCCACTAGGTTGTGTTCTCCGGTTGGGCGGTTTTTGTCTATTGCTTTTTTACCTGATAAGATTTCGAGGAGAACCACTCCGAAGCTGTATACATCGCTCTTTGCGGTTAAATGACCTTCATGAGAAGAGATGGAATGTGTTAAATGTCGGTTGAGAACAGCAAATATCAAATATCGGCATTTTGTATTTTGCTGATAAAATTCCAAGTATATGATAGATCAGACGATGGTCTTAACGGAAACAACCGCTCTTCCCTTCTGGATAGAGGTCAGTTTTGTGTACTTCCCTCCCCCCGGCGCAGGTGGCAGGGCGGACCCCACCGATGGATGGAAGATATTAGGGGGTTGGTTTGTTAGCAACTTAATAAGCTTAATGGGACTCAGCTTATTCGGTCAGCTATACATGATTGTTTGGTAGTAGCTTAATGATATAGAAAGTGACTTATTCAGTAAGCTTCTAAGGGGGAGCTTTATGCAGAACGCCAACTTTTTTCCAAACATGTCCCTCCCAATTAAAAAAATACGCTCCTTCCATTTATAAAAGACCCTTCCAAACAAAAACATTTCCAATCTATGCAGACATGTTAATCCACACAGACAGCTTTATCCATATAGGACTTGATGGAAAACCAACCAAATAGCCCCTAAGCTCGTTTGGTTTTATTTGGCTTATGCCATAGATCATAACGTACCTGCCTGAATCCCACCCTACCAAACCCTACTTTCAAGTAAGATATGTACCCATCAGTTTATGTCAACATGCCAGGTCATATACAACAAATCCACCCATCGACACATTTTGCCAGGTTTACTGTAAAATCAAAAGTCAACTTGACTATGTGCAGTTCATTTCTATCGCATTTTAGGGGTCGCAAATCCTCATTTTATGGACCCACGAAATGAAAAGAGGGGGGAGATTTTGAATGATCATTAAGGGTAATTATATTTCATTTTTTCCCTACCAAAGATCACTTCTGCAATTTTTATTGAATGCCCTTACGAGAACTAGAAAGAACTCAATCACCAGAACTACCCTCGAGAGTTTCACAAACAAAGATCAAGGAAACTGAAATAAAGGCATGTTTTGGCACTTGGGGTGCTTTCGTACAGTGGACTGGACTAAACATGATCACTGTTCCATGTGTGGCAAGACTTTTATGTGCAACAAAGTGGAACAGGCGTGTTCCACCCCCATCCCATGGAACAAGGTGGAACAAACCTATATTTTTACCCATATAACCTCAAAATAGAACTTCATTCTCTTCTAAAACTTCATTCTCTTCTGTCCTGTCCAGTTCTATCTTACCAAACGCCAACAATTGTTATGTCCTGTTTTATTCTGACTGGATACTAAACGCATCCTAATGGTGTCAAGTCTGATTTTAACGGGATGGACCAGCATCTGTTAACAGTGTCAGATTTAGCTTAATGGAATGGACATGAAGCATTCCTCAAAAAAATATGGGAATGAAACACATTTCCATTTCCATTCCCTGAAACGAACCAAACGCTTATCACTTGTTCAGTAGATAAACGTACCTGTGGATAGATATTCAGGAGCAGCATATCCATAGGTTCCCATAACCCTGGTAGAAACATGGCTTTTATCACCAGTTGGTCCATCCCTTGCCAATCCAAAATCGGATAATTTTGCGTTGAAGGTCTGTTGATTGTAGGCAAAGTTAGAAAACTGGACATTAGACACCCATGATCACATCCTCATTTTTTAGGACATATAAATGAAAATGAAAATGTTAAATGGCTTAAATGAATTAAGACCTAAAACACTATCAAAATACATACCGAGTCAAGTAGAATATTTGAAGTCTTGAAGTCCCGATATATAACCATGGTTTCAGCATTATGAAGAAACGCAAGACCCCTTGCTGCACCAAGAGCAACTTTCAGCCGTAGACGCCAAGAAAGTGGCTGGAAGTAAGAACCTCCTGTTTTATATGTAACATGTTAATCCTAAATCTGAGTGGTATGCTAGTAAATGTGGAGAATCTGTATAAGATATGGTTAACTTACTCCTGAATAAATGGTTCTCCATGCTACCCTTTGGCATAAACTCATATGCCAAAAGCCTATGATCATCTTCTAAGCAATAACCAATCAATTTCACAAGATTAGGATGGCGTAACTGTCCAAGATAGTTGATTTCTGCCTGCACAAGCGAAAGACTCATCTATTGAGAAGCTATAATTGTCAAGAATGCCATTGTAAAAGTTATTGATTCATGAATGGACAAGGACACAGGTGCATGACATGTGAAGGCCATGATTCTAGAGATTCTAAGGGTGCATTTAGTATGTGGGACAAGATGGTACAGGATACAAAAACTTGTCGCGCATTTAGCACGACGTTAGACCGGAACAAGACTGGACTTGAGTGGGATAAAATGCATATTTCCTGTTCCACCAAAATAAGTGAAACAAAAATCAAGGAGATAAGACAAGATTGGTCGATTACTAAATAATCAAAACCCTAAAACCTTCAACAATTCTTTCACACACCTATCTCACTCTCGCGCCCATCCAGTCTTGTCTAGTCCATGTACCAAACGCACCTCTAAAAGATCCTAAATTGTCCAGTATTTCTTGTCAACAAACTCGACAATATTGTCAACTCGGCATCTGTGAAGCACATCATATAAGATTCAACTAAAGGGTAGAAGCACCCAATTCCATCCATATCAAGATACTCTTTCTTTCAGATGCTTGCATATGCAATTATCAATGCAAGACTAACTATCCCCTTCAAGCGCCAAAGGAAATATTTTACAAAATAAACCACAAACGATCAAGAAAGTGAAAAGAACTAACCAACCACTCCTTGTGTCCCTGGAATCCTTCTTGGTTCAGCCTCTTTACAGCAATCACGATGCCAGTTCCTGGCTTTGAAGCTGCAAGCGAGTGCTCGTCAACCCACCCCTTGAACACAGAACCGAAGCCACCTTCCCCTAATACGCTGTCTGGACGGAAGTTTCTTGTTGCGTTTTTAAGCTCACTGAAGGTGAAGCTCTTTAAGTTGGAGGATTGCAAAATCTCACCTTCACTACGAGGCGTATTCGATTGAGAGCCAGTGGAAACCTTGCTACTCGAATTACTATTCCCATTCTTTTCTCCAATTTTAGAGTCATCACCTATAGCAACACAATTGTTTCTCTTCAAATAAACAAATAGTATGGCAACTTCAAAACTAATTCAAGTTGAAGTCATCATACATCTAAATAAATACTACTTAAATCCTAAAATATTGCAGAGATTTCCACTTTGGGGTGTATTGTAAAATCCTTGTGTATTTGAGTTACATAACAATTAGCACAATAGTTTTTGATGGTTGGGTAGCCATTTTTATCCATCCATACGAGGTTAAGATAAGAGGAAAATAAGCTCAGATAAGATCCATGGAAGTAACAACTCAATTAATGAAACGAGTTCTAATTCCACGAATCGAATTAGCAGAAATTATCAACAGTAAACAAGGAATTACCAGTCGAAAATGCGCTCTCGGCCTTAATCCGAATGCTCCAACAAATCCCCATTACAAATCTAAAGATCCCAAAACCCTAGTGCAGATCACGAACGAAGCTTATTAGCTTTTTTCTCACGTAAAAAAGCTACAAAAACATATCTTCAACAAAATCCGCGTTGTTCAGCCAACAACAACAATAATCCTCGGATCTGACGCGAATCCCCTTTTCTTCAGATCTCAAACTCAAAAATCGATAGGTTTCAGCTTTCCAACTTGAACACCAACCTCCTTTTTCTTCCTCCTCCTATAATTACCTGATTGAAATGGGTTTTTTTTTTTTTTTTGGCAGAGAATCGAAAACCAGATGAGAGAGAAAAGGGAATTTGGAGCTGGTGCTGTTGGTTTCTGCAGAGAGATGAGATGCCCTGCTTTAAAGAAATCGCCTTTTTCGAGACACTGCTGAAATTTGGTTGACTTGGCTTCTGGCGTCTTGCTTTCAACTTTCTTCCAAAACTGGTGTAGCAGTACAAATGAGAAGAAATATTTACATAAATAACCCTCCAACTCAATAATTTATTCCATGATTGGTCCTTATAATCTTAGGGTATGTTTATTAGCAGCTTAATGAGTTTAATGAAACTCACAGCTTATTCGGTCAACTATACATGTTTATTTAGTAGTGGTTTAATGATGTAGAAAGTGGTTTATTTCTTAAACTTTTATGAGAGGCTTTATGCATAAAGACAGGTTTTTTCCAAACGTGTCATTACCAATTAAAAAACAAACTCTTTTTATCTATAAAAAAACTTTTTCAAACAAAGATATTTCCAATCTATAGAGATAGATTAATCTACACAGACAATTTTATTCATACAAGACTTAAGGGAAGCCTAACCAAATAGCGACTTAGTCTTGGATGACTGAGAAGATGTGGAGTTAATCTAAAATTTGGACCAGATGTCGCAACTAAAACGAGTGGAATTATGAGTGAAGTTACACGTATTTATTAGTAATGTCATTTTAATTGCTCAAGACATATAAACCACAAGGTGGATCATTCTTTTGTTGTAGTCGTTGTCATGTGATAAGACTTGTTGCAGATGGAGACAAGGGTCTATCTCGATGCGTATAGAATGGTTTGGACTAACAAAAACGAATCAAGCAAGTTGGGATCAAAACAAATTAAGACCGAAACAAAATAGAAATTTTAATTTTCGGTATAATTGGCTCAACACTAGTTAAAACCGAATTAAACAAAGACATATGATTAATTTTCTTTTATTTATTTACAACTCTCAATCTATTTGTACTGTCTCGTTCTACTGAATATGCATATACATATATATATATATATATATATGTGTGTGTGTATATGTATACTCTCTCTCTCTCTCTATATATATATATATATATGTATATGTATGTATGTATGTATATGGGGGTGTGCTTATTTCCGTGTACGTTGGTTGAAGAATTCTAAAAACAAAACCTTCTACTTCACAATTTCTTGGACCAAATCATCGAGAATCATGAAAAAACTATAACTAAATGAACATACTCTGGTCCAATTTGATTGGTCTTTCCAAAATCTTGATTCATTTTGCTCTGTGTTTTTAGGTTCTACATGCATCTTTAACATGTTAAAATTTAAAATACCTGTTATTTGACATATAACTCCAAAAATTTATACACTCACTTGTTTATTTTATTTGAATGTATAATAAAAGCGTTGTTCTCATTTGAAAGCACATATCAGTGGAAAAAAACTTAAATTTCTTTATTGAACTTGATGAAATAACTTTTTAACAGACATCCCATTATATAAACATTATAATTTCACAAAACATACAAGCATGTATTTAAATATTGTTCATATGCTCAATACAATCTGTACAATATCATATTTGTTTTATAGTTTTAGCCTTTTAGGGTATGTTTGTTAGCAGTTTAATGAGACTCATAGCTTATTCGGCCAGCTATACATGATTGTTTGGTAGTAGTTTTATGATACAAAAAATGATTTATTCAGTAAGTTTCTATTGAAGTTTTATACAGAAAGCTAAGTTTTTTTCAAACATACCTCTTCCAATTAAAAACCACGTTCATTTAAAAAGATCCTAAACAAAAACCCTCATAATCTATACAGATAAATTAATCCACAAATATAGCTTTATTCATACATGATTTAATGCAAAACAAACCAAACAACCAATCAACCATAATAATTGGTTTCAAAATGAATTTTATAATAGACATTATATTACAAGGACGAAAAAGTAAAACTTATTTTGATGAGGGACTGATTCTGTAACTTTTATTAAGCTGGAGGTTCAATGATGATAAATGAGATTAAAAAAGGAGTCTTTGAGTGATGGGAACAAATATTCTGTAGCAGATTTGGTTTATCTGGTGGAAAGTTGACCATAAGTCAAAGTTAGGCTCGTATATCGGCTTCGTGGAAGCCAGATCTGTCAGCTACTCAGCTTTCATGCTCATTGGACTTCACTTCTAAATCTGTTGGGCTTTAAAATGGGCCACCATTCGAAATAATAAATTAATATTGTTTTTAATTTATTATTGTTTCCGTTCTTCTGATTTATAGTTTTTTACTGTTTTGGTTCCTTGTACTTTACAGTTAAGAATTAGCTCATGATTGAAATCGTAATTTCTAAACCATAAAGACGAAAATGGAAACTACTGACAAACCAATGGGATGAAAACCGTAATTTACTCTGAATTAAACTATGAGTAAACTATAAATTGGTTTATGTGGTTATAAAAAATACACTATTCGTTCTTATAGTTTTGAAATTACAAGATGGTCATTGTGGTTTACAAAAACGTTCAGATTTGATTCTTCCATCTAAAGGTCGTTAAAAGTTTATGCTGAATAACGAACATTTTCGTCATTTCATCAAACTTTTCGTCTTTTAATCAATCAAAAACCACATGAACCATAATCATAAAATAGCTTTTGATTGTGTAAAAGACAAAAGAAATCGATAAAATGTCAAAAATGCCTCTCGTTTTAGTAAACATAACGTTGGTTATTTTTTATTTTGTAGATATTCTTATTAGTAGATGAATCGAGTATCAATTTTTTTTTTTACCATATGACCTGTAAAATTCAGTTACGTTGTATTAATGAAATAAGTAATCATATTATTAGGTACATATATTTGTCAATATAAATACGGCTTTTAAATATAAAAAATATATAATAATATAATTAAGAGTAAATTACACTATTCGTTCCTAAAAAGCGAAAGAGACACAGGAAATGGAGATGGAAATGGGGTCAAGGAGGAGGAAGACGGAAGGTGGTTCCGGGAGGGACTACAAAGACCGTGACGACTTGTGTGTGTGTGTATATATATATATATATATATATATATATATGTGTGTGTGTGTGTGTGAGAGAGAGAGATTTTTAATAGGAAAAAGACAAAAAAGCATACTAAATGACCCGTGTATCATAGATTTAACAGTGTTAAGGACATCGATTCATCTTATAACAAAATCCAAACCACGAGGATGCTCATTGTAATTATTTTGAAGTAGAGGTTGTGTTTAGATATTGAGCAAACTACATGGACCAACGGCGTAATTTACTCTATTATTAATTTGTATAGTAAATAGAATGAGTAAATATATGAAGTTTTGGATTGTAATTTTGTGAAATATGGAATAATGTTGTTTCTCTCTTATTATTAAATATATGAGTAAATTACATTTCTTGTCCATGTGGTTTGTTAAAAATTACAAATTTCGTCCTTATGGTTTTTAAATTGTGGTTTTTATCCCTCACAGTTCGTAACTCACTGTTACTTTCGTCCCTGAAGTTAACTCATACTTTTAAATATTACGGACTAAAACAACAAATAATTATAAATCATAAGAACAAAAACAATAAATTATCAGGAATTTTAAAACACAAGGATGTAATTCGTAATTTATTTTAAACGTAATGTTTGATTAACATATAATTTAATTTATATTTAAATTATTGAATATTAAATCTTATTTAACGAAACAAAATTAATAAAAAAATATTTTTTTTGTTAATAGATCAAATTAAGAAGTTCGTAATTTATTAATGAACAAATTGCATTAAAAAGTAACGTAATTTAACTTGATTTTTATTTTGGGTAACATACTTTTAAAACTTTTATTTTAGTATCTATAATATAAAGTTTTAAACATTTAAGTATTTATATAACCGGTTGAAGGCTAATTTTAAATTAAAAAAAATTCATGTCACTAACCACGTCAGCAAATAATAATGAGTTAGATACTACATCACTCGTCACATCAGCATGATAACCGATTAATACTTCAACCGGTTACTCAGGTACTTAAATGTTTAAAACTTTACATCTTAAATACCAATGAAAATTTTAAAAATACGTTATCTAAAATAAAAATCAAATTAAAATACGTTACATTTTTATGCAACTTATTCTTTATTAAAAATACCTCATATTCTTTTTAAAGCAACCCCATAACTTTTTAAATAAGAAAAAAAAAACACATGAAAAACTCATTTTTAAGATGAAACTTTGACTTTCGTTCACACCACTCATTTGCGTGTGAGGATTGAAAGTTTGGAACCATACAAATTCATCTAACGTCATCATTCTTTTAAATAACTAAAAATTAAATTCCAACTTATTATTTTTAATAAAAGTTAGAGTAAATTACGATTTTAGTCCCTGTGGTTTGATACTTATAACGGTTCTCATTCCTGATCTTTAAAAACTGCTGTTTTCATCCATGTAGTTTCTCTTTTGCTACCATTTTCGTCCCTCCATCCAAGTCAATTAGGAATGAGAGTTAGAAAATCCAATAAGTGATTTAGTAAATTACATATTTGGTCCTTATGGTATACCAAACTTGTAAGAATTTATTCTCAAATTTCATTAATTACATGAATAACCCATAAATTTGGTCGTTGTGGGAGTAAGGGGTTATTTGACAGTTACTGAATGGTTTCGTGCAGAATGATTAAGTAGTCAGAATGATTAAGAGACTCTCATAATATAGTGCAAAATGAAATTTAATTGTTTGATAATTGTTTACAATGAAATTAGGGCGCTGAATGGTTAAGGAAGACAAAAGATACAAAATCATTCAGAGAGTTTTAGAACAATTAAGAGACAAACTTTTTTTTGTCAAACAAGATTCACCTCTTAACGATTCATATAATGTCTCTTAATGGAACTATTAAGAGGTAAAAATACAACCCCTAAGTGCATTTAATAAAGATAACAACCTGTTGGTATAAGATAAAATTAAAAATTTTCCTCGAATTTTATTAAACTTTTTCGGATCGTAATTTAAAATAAATAAAAACCTTAAATAAATCAATAAAAAAATATTAATGTTAGGAGATTCTACGTAATGAACAAACAGATCCGATGATTGTGGACGTGATCATTCTGATTATCACATTATTATATATCATAACAAAATCATTTAATTATCATAAAAGATCACATCATAAGAAGTTTAATAGGATTAAAAAAATCATTTTATATTATACCAACTGATGGTTGTTTTCAAGATTTTTTCGTGAGACCCGCAAGACCAATTCTCAACCCTTGGATTAGATCTACAATCTCAACATTCATAATCACAAATTTGCCACGAGACTTCTCAATAATTACAAAATTGTCGCCGTACAACTTTAGACCATTCATTAGCTTATAAAGTTGATCAATGAACATAAATTGGTCTTACGGATCTTACGAAAAACCCTTGGTCTCACGTGAATCCAACCCTATATATATATATATATATATATATGTATGTGTATGTGTGTGTGTGTGTAGTATTTAAATATAGTAAAGAAAGAAAAAGTAGATAGAGTAAAGCATATATATAAGTGTTATTCTCACAAACCATGGTAACCAAATTTATAGTTTATTAATGTAACAAATAAAATTTAAGGATAAATCTTTAATACTTTGACCTTGTTTATTTTTTATAAAAAAACTCTTATCAGCCTTTTATGTATGATCCGTTAAGAGGTAAGGTCATTCACACTGTTTATTTTTTCCAATTTTTCAGATGCACTTATGTCTTATTGTCCTCTTATCTAGTAAGAGATAAATCCACCTCTTATTGTTTTTCAAACCCTCAAGCCTCAACAACGACATTTCTCAATCGATTGGTCTTAATCGATCATTTCTCTCAATTGGTGTATTTTAATAGTATTTAAATATGTTAAATACTGTTAATGACATATTTTAATTTAAATTAATGTTAATTATATAATTTAGATGTAAATTTCGTAATGATGGTGAATAAATATGTGAAATTATATAAATTCATCTATAAATTCAACATCACAATTTTTTAATAGGTAGAATAGACAATTTAAACAAATCAGAGGTTTATCAGTTTACAAAAACAAACAGTCTTATTGATTCAGATTTCAGACTTCAGCACTACCTCTTATAAATCAAAAGTGAAATAAGATTTCAAACTTCTAACACCTCTTAAAAAAACAAACGCCACATGTGTATACCACAAGGACCAAATATGTAATTTACTAACATCACTTTTTGGATTTTCTAACCCTAATTTTTAATGCCGTTAATAAAGGGACGAAAATAGAATCAAAATAGAAACCATAGGAACGAAAAAAACAATTAAAAAAGACCAAAAACAAAAATAATTATAAACATCAATTTACATGAATGAAAACCGTAGTTTACTCTAAAAGTTATAGTTTTTGGAATAAAAAATATTGATAAATAAATAACAATAATTGAAAACCTGTAAAAGCACTTTTTGTGAGAATTAAAAGAATGTTGTTTTTTTTATAGTAGTTAAACTTAAGTAAATATAATAAGAGTATTTAATAAATACTAGAAGGGTATTCGTATAATACAACGATATATATCTCGATTTTAATGTTTTGTTTTCATTATGTCTTCGTCAATGTATTAATACGATTTTATGTCGTTCTGAAAAAACGATAATATTTTTATTTTTTTAATAAAATATAAATTTGAAGGTATCATAAATTTTTAAAAAAAATGTATCGATTTAGTATCAAGTTAAATATTTAACAGTTCTTATTTTTTTTTGTAACTTCTTTAATTCAAATTTTTATTATAATTTAATTTAAATTTAATAATGAAGTCATTTATTTTTTTGTTTAATAATATAATTTTTTTACAAGAGAATAATTAATATTTTGTTAGAATTTAATAATTATCTTAAATATATTTTATATTTTTTATATTTAAAATGAGATAGTTATCACATATTTAATTATGTTTATCTGCAGTTAGTTACACGAATTCAAATTTGAAGTTTTAATAAGTTATGTATACTTGTAATTATTTGTAATCTTGAATTTTAAGTAATATGCATCAACAAACAATACTTAATGCATAAAAAATAGTTTTTAAGAGTTTTTCTCAAGTGTTTTATAATATAGTATAAATATGGTTTAATTTGAATAAATAGTTGATTACCGACGATCTTAACCATTTCATATTAAACCTAGACAATTTTTTGGTTACTTGGGGGATGAAGCCAGCTGTTTTTTTTTTTTTTTTGGGGGGGGGGGGGTGGTTAACCTATATTGTATGAATAAGTTATTTTCTAAGAAATAAAATTTTATTATGATAGTGTTGTTATACTGAATAATAGTTTGATATATTTTCTATTAAAGTTGGGTTTACGTAAGGCCAACCTATTTTCATAGGACCATTTTTTTTACATTTGAATCTTCACAGCAAGACCTTTCTGTAGATTTTTGATTACTTCTTCAAGTTTCTTCACGTCTGGCCTCTCAATCTTTTTGATCATTTTATATGTATAAGCAAACTTTATCAAACACTAAAAAACAACTTATCAGCTTATTTCGTTTTGGTACCGCCGTAAGCTAATTCAAACACTTTTTATAGAACTCCAGTTTAACACCGCATAAGTTAATAAACACTTAAAAAAAACATAAGTTGTTTTAAACATGCACATCCCAAACACACCCGGTGCTAAAAATAAATAATGTGAGCTTGGGTGAGGGAAAGAGAAAAAGGAGATGTTTCCTGTTTGACCCTGATGAACATCATACCTGGATAGGTGTTTTTTTCACTTCCACTTCCTCCTTTGAGGGAACACATAGACGTGCAAAAATTAATTTAATCATCAACCCCATCTGTAACTCGTGTAAAAGCTCATCTTTCGTGTCGTTCAACTTTAACGGTGCCAAAATTAATTTAACCATCAACCCAATCTCTGTTGTCTGTTGGCCCAACAAGACACACAGGAACGTGTGGTGAATGGTGATGAAGAGATTGGACAACCTCAACAACATATATCATTTCTTTTTTTATATCTTCGTTTATTTCTTTCTCAATTGTTTTTTTTTTCTCAAAACAAATTCCTTTTAGTTCGACCTCATATTAAACATATTTAAAAAGCAATTAGCTTAAAAATGGCAATCATCTCTTGCAATTTTAAGCTCGGAAAATGACACAGAGTATTTAAAAAAAATGATTTTCTAAGACATTGTATTTGGAAAAATGTTCAAAAATACTTATTTCAAACATAAGGGTATAATGATCTTTTTAACTCGATCAGTAATTAATACAATTCATTTCGTAAACAATAATTTTTAGTTAGCCCTTTTATCGTAGTCCGCACTTACCCACAAATTTTAGTAAACAACCTCTTAAGTCTTTTTGTTAGTATCTTAATAAACTTAATGAGACCCACAACTTATCCAGTCAATTATGCAGACTACTTGATAGTGACTTAATGACATATAAAGTCGTTTATAAAATATAGTTTTTCCTTCTTCCAAAGCTGTCATTCCTAATTAGAAAACACATTCCTCCCTTTATAAAAAAAACCTTCCCATTTTATAGAGAGATTAATCCACGTAACTTTCTCCATATAGCACTGCCAACCAAATAGCCCCAAGTCCCCAAGGGTCGATTCATTATCAGTGCTGTCTTGTCTTTTTTATTTTAATTGAGCGTAGGTGTCTGTAGGAGCTTGTGCATGCCTCCCCTGATTCCATTGGCCGTGAAAAACAGCTAGAAAAACTCCGATTGGTGGGAGTGTGGTTTATGTAGCCATTTACCAGCTATAGCTTGGTTGGTAGACAAATCCCCTGCCTGACCATAAAACACTTCCAAAAAGAAACAGTAACATTTGCTTTCAATGCAGCAAAGTAAAGTGAAGTTTAGTTGAATCTAAGAAACATATAAAAAACAACCAAAATTAATCTCTGTTACAACTTTAGGTTTTAAAAAGTACTTGAAATACAACCAAATATTATACCAGACACAACATCGCTCGCTACAGAACAAAAGCACAAAAACCCTGCCCAGAAATGCACACATTGAGCACAACCAGATGATACGAAGCTCACCACTTAAACCAAGCAAATGCTCGCATCCAAGATCCGCATTCAGGGAATGGTTTCATATCACACTTATGCCTGTAACCAAAAGAAAACACAAAACACAATGATCAAAACCAAGGTTCTAAATAACATGAGGCGTGGCGGCGAGGTCAAGCCTTACGAGTTACGACGTTTTTCAAGGCGTACTCTAAGGCGGCATATATATACACTATATAGACGAAAGGTCATGTGAGAATAGAAGTTAAGCTGAGAAGCGTAAGAAGAGATCTCGACCCTTTTATCATTTTTAATCTCACCCCCACCCCATGAATTGCACTCGATACAGGAATTGATCCGGTACATCTCATTACTATTGATCTTCGATTAGAATTTATCCAAGAGTGGAGATCCCTTCTCACATAACTTCTCACCGGAACCCAACCACATATACATATATATATACATATATATATATATATATATATATATATATATTATATGCACATATATATACACACACAAAAAACTATGAGTTTTAGTGTTTTGAATAATATTGTAGAAGAAATTAAATTCATATAAATTAAGACAAAAACTACAAAAAAAAAGAACCACTGATACCAAATATATAGAGCTTATAAAAAATGTTATCAAGAGTGTAAAATTGGGATTAAATCTCTCTTGAATCTCTACTCACTACTTTCTTCAATTTTCAAAGAATTTGTGCTCGCCTCTTCGTGTAAAGGGAATGGTGGCAAGTATTTACCTATTTAGGGTTTTAGTTTTTAAGTTTCCTTCTTATGTTTATTTAAGTCTTATGTCTCATACATAATTATCATTTATCCCTCAAGTTATATATTTAAAAACCCCACACCTTACAAAATAACGTGCCATAACACGTTGTAATGTGTCATGACGCGTTACAAAGCAAGCCAAGCCTTAGAGTGAAGCCAAATGGGTTAACGTGGCGGCGAAGCCAAGCCTTACCACCATAACGTGCCAGAACACGACGTTTAGAACCAAAATAAAAACAGGACAGAAAGATAGAAAAAACAAACTTTGTTTTTTATTTAGATGATTACGTGCCTTGTTAGCGATGTTGTTAGAAAGCCAATCCAAACCCTCATAAAGTCCCTCTCCAGATGTCGCACAGGTGCTCTGGATGTACCTGTTGCAAAATAAACGATGAGGTTACTTGTAACAAGATCATAACTATATATGATAAATATTCTATCGAGACGAGCAAGCAATTACCAGTGGCGCTGTCGGAGGGAATGGAGGCCGAGCTTATCAGTGATTTCAGCAGCATTCATTGCATTTGGAAGATCTTGTTTGTTAGCAAATACAAGCAAGACTGCATCACGAAGCTCATCCTGTAGGTAAAATTGTATCAATAAATCCAGTTATATACCCATTTGACACTACAGTCGAGCAACTTTTCCTCGAGTATAACAACAACAACAATAACCCGTCCCACATGGATCGAAAACTGTGGTTATAAGCTCAAAGTTGTGGGCTACCAATATTCCACCATGGTTTTAAGTGGTTATTGGGCAACCATGTAACACTGTCAGGTATCATAATATACTTGCAAAGTGATTGAAAATTTCTGCAAGCTTTTAATCTAAAAATTACATTTTGCAACATATCCCATCTGGAGGTGGGGTCTGGGGAGGGTAAGATGTATGCCGACCTAACCTCTACCACAAACAGTAGAGCGGCTGTTTCCATGAAGACCCCTTGGCTTGTGAAAAGTGTGGCGAAGATAGAAAGACAGATAATATAAAGTTTTGAAAAGCTGAATAAGAGTAAGCAATAAGAAGATGCAATGATTAAAAAAATGCAAAGTCACCTCGTTCAACATCCTATGCAACTCATCTCTTGCCTCAACAACTCTATCCCTGTCATTGCTATCAACCACAAAGATAAGACCCTGTGTGTTCTGGAAGTAGTGCCTCCATAGTGGACGAATCTGCATATACAACATTTTAATACAAACATATCAAGTCTATATGTACTTCAGCAGCGACAATCATTGATTCTAAATATACATATGTATCATTAAATAAAGTCAAAAAACTAAAAGCATTGCTAACCTTGTCTTGACCACCAACATCCCACACGGTGAAGCTGATGTTCTTGTACTCGACAGTCTCCACATTAAACCCTGTAAAGAATCACAAATATATTGGCGAGATTTCGAACTAATGCCTGAAGCTGACAACATACCTCTCAATGCAATGAAGTGCATTCCATTCTTGGTAAAAGTTTCTGATAGCATGCTAAACTTTAGACAAAACGGAGATAGCAAAGAACTAAACCAAACCAAATGAGCCCATTTATATCTCAGCCAGGTATGAGGTCTGGGGTGGGATGTACACAAACCTATCCTCTACCCTGAAAGCAGAGGGCAAAACAGGGATAGCAAAGGATATCCAAATTTTGGAAACGTACATAAAGTCCTTGGCACAACTAGTAGCCACCTTCGTTGTCGTTCTATTACCTATTCTAGATCAAACGTGTACAAAAGTTCATCCTTTAAATAGAAGTGGCATCCAGTGCCACAGACAAGTCAGTAGAGACATGGCATAGATGTTTAATGACATCCATTTTCTAGGACGTTGAAAGGAGATTACAATGTGCAAGGGAAGTTGAGATGTGTGGTGAGTACAAAGTATTGTCATGTCAATGAAATTTAAAGCTTTAAAATAGAATACATAGTAGATGGAGACTACAGCTATGCATTCTAGTTGGTATAGGCCACACAGGTATAGCAGGATGCAGTCCCACAAATAGTTCAGACATACATTATATTGGTATTTACCGGATTGACCAGCCAGTTGTAAGCACTACTATTCATACTACTATATCCTTTATAGAAGAACCTCTACTTTCCGTGATCTCCATAAAAATTTGGTATCATAAATTACTGGCAGGCATTAGGTAAGATATGAATTCAACAAGTTAGGCTAAATTCAAAATTCTGTTTCAACAGCAGAACACGTTGACCACTCAACACGATTCCAGCCTTCCCAGATAGAAATTTTCCAAGCTTTTAAGACCAGAGAAAGTGGTTAAACAGAACTTGAATATTTTTTCAACAATTTGTATAAAATGGCCTGGAAGGCTGATAATGACTCAGCAAAGCAACCTTCATGACAGCATTCAGATCAGGCTTTCAAAACAAAAGGCCCATTTAATTTTCTAGATACCATGACGTGCAAAACAATTGAGAAATAAATCAAGGAACAAGAGAGAGAATGCCACATGCATTGCTAATTGATCTATGTAAAAAAAAGGACGTACCAATGGTAGGGATTGTTGTCACGATCTCACCAAGCTTGAGCTTGTACAATATGGTTGTCTTACCAGCTGCATCGAGACCCACCATCAGGATGCGCATCTCTTTCTTGGCAAAGAGCCGGCTAAAGAGTTTGGTGAATGTTAGCCCCATTTTATTGCTGGTGAGGATCCCTGCAAACAGTAAAACATTTCATATAAATCAGTCAAAAAGTTATATGAGGTAACTAGAAAACCAAATTGTAAACAAAAAATATGCATAACATTGTCCAGAATGTATCTAAATCCATTGGATCTGAGGATGTATGCCAGATCAACATGGTTGCACCACGCAACTGTAGATCATTAATAAAAATATATCTGTTGGCTATATTTAGATTCAAGTTACACAGATTACCACATTATCAAGCATATGCATGCAGTTATAAAATTCTAATACTTAAGAACACAAGCGATTTTCCCAACACGTAGATCATCATCGTACTATAAAAAATCGTTTCATCCCACGCTTGTTTTAAGTCGATTTTGAAATCAAGGTTCATGATACACTGCTCACCAGGAAAACAACGTTAGAATAGATCTGAACAAAATCTAACTTCCAAACGTAACCAACATTTCCTCCCCAAAGTGCTCAACCTAATGGATCTCTAAGCCGAGGTCTAGATCCTAGCTTCAATAACAACTCTACGACAGAACTTAAATTTAAACAGAATGATAATTCACAGAGTAGATCGATCTTTGCAACCTGTAATATGCAGATCAGAAACATACCGAAACGCAACTTCAAATTAAGAAGTAAAACTTCACAAAAATAACCTAATCCCAAAAAAACACCACCAATTTCAAATCGGGTATCGTAA
Organism: Cynara cardunculus var. scolymus; assembly: GCF_001531365.2. Lineage (NCBI taxonomy): Eukaryota > Viridiplantae > Streptophyta > Magnoliopsida > Asterales > Asteraceae > Cynara > Cynara cardunculus. The sequence goes on from NC_037540.1 coordinate 1,556,998, forward strand.
AAATCATAAATACCAATCAATATGAAAATTTTCGGAACAAATCTCTCAGTTTCATAAGAATTTTAAACTTAAAAACAGATTCGTTGAAACGATTAGCAAAACAAGCCAATCACCAGAGATCTGATGGCGTATGAACAGAAATTTTGAGTAAATTCGTTCTGATTACGAGTATAACCTACAAAATCAAAGAAGAAATGGAAACAAGATTGGATTTACCTGCGAAAAGCTTTTGGAGAGGGATCGATCGAAAAGGGAACGAGAGCGCGAGGGGGGATTGTAGAATATGGGGGCGAGATACGTCAACGGAGATGGGGTTAAATAAAGGAAGCAAAAAAGATCACCAGATATTACTGTTTACCATTCACTTTTTCCCCTTTTTGTTTGTAATACCCAAATTACCCTTTTTATCCTTTTTGACTTAAATTGACTTCATTTTTCAATTACTTTCAATTCCCAAATTATATGTACCTTTCAATTTTTTTAAAACGAAATTTGAACTCAAAAACATTAATTTATTTAAAGAAAATATATTTAAGTAGACTTCAAGCGATACGTTTGAAGGTGATACATCGTTTTAATTTAACGCACAAGTTGATAATATCATTTGTTTTATATATAATTACATGCATGATACAAAAACGTCTAATCATATGTCATTAAACACATCAAATGACTGTAATCATATATGATATTGAAAATTCTCGACTTCTCATAAAGAATCATGGGCCTAGTGGTATATATATAATTTGTTTTATATATAATCACATGCATGATGCAAACACGACTAATCATATATAATTAAACACATAGACGCTTAATCATATATGATTAAATACATCAAATAAGTGTAATCATATATGATATTAGAACTTCTCGATTTCTAGCAAAGGATCATGGGCCTAGTGGTATACATGTTACCAATAGATCTTAACCTTCCTGATGGTTAAGTTTTCAACTAGAGACAGACCATTTGTTATTTATACTATATTATAAAACATTTGACAAAAATTCTTAAAAACCATTTTTATGCATAAAGTACTGTATATTGACACATATTACTTAAAATTCAAGACTACAAGTAAATTATGCATAAGTACAACTTATTAAAACTTCATGTTTGAATTCATGTAACTAACTGCGGATAAACATAATCAAATAGAGAATAATCATTGAGTTCTAACAGAATACTTAATTATTATATTAAATAAATTATTTTATTAAACAAAAAATAAATTAGTTCATTTTTAAACTTCAATTAAATTATAATAAAAAATTGAATTAAAGAAATTACACAAAAACAAAAATTTTTAAATAGTTAATTTGATACTAATATTGCTTATTTTTTTCAAAATTTTATAATATCTTCAAATTTATATTTCATTCAAAAATAAAAACATTTTTTTGTCAAAACCACATAAAGTCGCATTATAACATCGATAGACCCAAAATATAAAACGAAACAATAAAATCAAGATGTATCTCGCTGCATTACACGAGTACCCTTCTAGTATATAAATATATATATGCATCAAAAAATCTTATCGTTTATGAAAAAACAAATACAATAGTTACCACAAACCATTTTATAGAAAATTGATACATTTTGCTCAACCACTTAATTCCAGATACAATTTATAACACAATGATACAACAATGAAGCTACTATCCTACACAATTTAAGGTCGTCGAGGAAACTTTGAAAAGTTCGGAGGCCTACGTTCCATGTATGCCGTCTTTCCCTCCTTCCCTTCTTCCGTTCCATAGAAAATAAGAGTGGCATTTCCTCCGATTTCCTGAATAAAAATTACATGGATAAATAATGTATTTAAACAGGAGAAAAAGAAAAAAAAAATCCTGAAGAAGATCGGGAACCCGTTTGGTTTGCGGGATTTGATGGAATTTGAAATTGGATTCTATTTCAATCCCGTGTTTGGTGTAAGAGAAAGTCCGGAATTGAAATCCAAGGATTTCAATGAAATCCCATGGGGTAGTTGGTATATCATGGTATATCAATTAATAAAAGGTAATTTAATTTTTCTTTTAATTATTTAAAATTTGTTTTTATAAATAATCTATAAATAATGTAATTCAATTTCATTCTAAATCCTATAAACCAAACACAACAAAGATTCCAAATCATTTCATGAAATCCAAATCATTCAAAAATATTCTGTTAAACCAAACGGGTCTGGGAAAACCTGGAGTCCAGCATGCCCATCATCGACTGCGTTTATGGACGATTTTAGCACCCGAATGGCAGTGGGGCTGTTTCTTATGATCTCCCTGCACCATTTAACTGTTTCCTCTTCTAGTTTTTCTAGCTAACACATGATTAAAGATTTTTCATTAGCCAATAACCCATATATGGAAAGCAGCCAACTGTTAGTTGATAAACTAGTCATGTTTGGTTAAAAAAAGTTACTCCCTCCATCCCAAAATAAAATGTCCATATTTATATTTTAGTTTGTTTTAAAATAAGTTTCCACTTTCCCATTCTACCATACCCTTACAATGAGATAGCAAAAGTTTCTCTCTCTTTTATTAAGGGTCAAGATGTTATTTGGTTATTTAAAAAGTTCACAAATCTATTTTAGCTTATCCCAAAATAACTACCACTTTCCCCTTCTACCATACTCATACCCTTAGTTATGAGATAGAGAAAGTTTCTCTCTCTGTTATCAAGGATAAAAATGTCATTTGGTTATTTAAAAAGTGTAATAATTACATATTCTTAAAGTTGCGTGCCATTTTTATTGCGAACATTTATTTTGGGACATAGGAACTAGCTAATAAATTAGATGACAATGTAAAATGAGAGTTTTTGGATCTTAAAAAAAGCATACGTACATAAATTGTGATTATTTTCGGAAAACGAACTTACAGGGACTACCGTATTGATCAGTCCCATTCTTTCCGCTTCTTGAGCGGAGTAGAACCGTGCCAAAAACCACATTTCACGGGCTTTTTTAGGGCCAACCTGTTTAACCACAATGAGATTGTTAATCAAAACACAAACTGACTGGAAAAAGAAATCGGTTTTTAGATGAAAGTTTACCAAACGTGACATTATTGAGCTCCCATAACCAGCATCAAAGCTTCCCACCTTTTATATGCACACACCAAAAACAATTGATGCGTCGTTAATTGACTTAATAACGTTAGATGATAAATAGATTTCAGATGATCTTAAACTTCATCAATGAATAACAATTTTAGCAAAATATAATAAGATATAAACATTGGTGTATTAAGGGGCTGATTCAAATGAGAAATGTAATAGGAACCAACTATTTCATGAATTATTCATAATGAATAACCCTAAATATTCATGATTACAAATGTTTTATGGCTTTCGAGAGGCCAGAAGCTCTCCACAGGACTCGCATCCAATTAGACACAAAACATAATCCCCCTTGGTTCCTATGCCTCTTGTTTATACTATTCATCATGAATATCTATCACAATATTCATCATGAATAATTAATGAATAGTTGATTCTCCAGATTCTCAAAATATTTATGGTTCTCTTTAAACCTGGCCCGGTGTATTAATGCTACAAGTGTATCTAGATGTATTAACCGGTTCACCTTTGGACCCGTCTGACCAAAAATAGCATTATCTGCAGCAATCGTTAGATCGCAGACCATATGCAACACATGCCCTCCGCCAACAGCATAGCCTGCAACCTTGTTAGAACCAACAAAGAATTTTACTCGTACCATAGTGAACAAATCAGCGTAGTCGAGAATTATAAAACAATTAAAATTACCATTGCTATTACTGGCTTTGGAAGCCGCCGAATCTGCACCTATAATGGGATTAGAGTATACTCGTCAAATCAACTACATTTTGATGATTTGAATCAAGTCAAGTGGCAAAAGAAACAAGATTTACAGATAACATCCTAAAAAGAAAGGTGCTGCAAATGCAATTTGTAGGGGAAGCTGCTCCAGGGATGGGGGCAGGGCCAGGGGCGGGGGCTTGTTAACATAGAAGTGTTTTGAAAAGAAAGAGAAAAATGCAACAAGTTTAGTTTGGTTTAGTTCTTATTTAGTGCAATGAAGATTTTCTTTCTTAATCGTGTAACAAAGTTCCATAATTTCCTATATTGTATTCATTTTGACTGTTAACCTGTTGATCTTGTAACATTTGATGACATGGGTACCTGTTTATGACAGGTTTACGAAATGTTTACAAAAGGGACACCGCAAATTGGACCATAAACTTGATATCCCGTATTAGATGTTATAAGATCAACATGTTATCGGTCAAAATGAATAAAAAAATTCTCTGCAACACTAAATCAGAAATAAGATTCATTGTATTTTGATGCATTTTGCCCTTCTATAAAACTATGAGAAACTTGCTGGCACCGGAACAGATAATAAATGTTGTATGAAAATCTTACTTGTAAATCAAGAACATTAAGTCGGCCGAAATTCTCAAAATCAGCATAACCATCGTCACTTCTAAGTGCCTGATCACCGCCACTACAAAAAGCCTTGGTTCCCTGCCGTAACATGTAAAGTTAGAGTTATATGAGAATGCAACAGCCTCTATATAACATGATTATGGATCAAAATAAAGATGAAATGGGCTTCTTAAGACATTATTAGGGTCTATTGTTAGCAGTTTAATGAACTTAATGAGACTCGCAGCTTATTCGGATAGAAAGTGGCTTATTCAGTAAGCTTTTAGAGAAGAGTTTTATACAGAAAGCCAAGTTTTTTTTTCCAAAACTGCCCCTCCTAATTAAAAAACACGTTCCTTCCATCTATTAAAGAACCTCCCAAACAAAACCTTTCCGATCTATAAAGACAAATTAATCCACACAGACAACTTTATCCATACAAGACTTGATGAAAAACCAACCAAACAGCCCCTTAGTCCAGGAAAAAGGGATACCTTGCCAAATGGGCAATGGTCCAGTGACATTTGGGTTACCGGTAGATCCCAACTTCCTTGGAGGTCAGGGGTTCATGCCTCACCAAAATTGTGGAGTGTGTGTGAGTTTTGCAGTATATTATATATTTTAAAGGGAAGGGGGACCTACCTTTCCAGTGAGAATGATGACTCCAATTGTACCATCATCCCTGGCATCATTGAAGGCACGAATTAGTTCCTTAACTGTATGTGGTCGGAATGCATTTCTCCTCTCTGGTCTGTTTATTGTTATCTGAGAATACAAATGGGGAAGAACCCAAAAAATAGAAATGGTCAAGAAATTGGACAATAGGTAAGAATTTACTCAATCTTACATTATGTATTCTATATAACGTTTAACATGGCTATCACCTTTTGGGCTATTTAATAGAATAACTTTCACACACAAAATTTAAATGCATGATCTTCTAACAGATTTAAGAAGTCTTTGCTTAATAGAAGAATGTTTCTTCCTAACACAATAACGTGTCCAGCTTTGTCAGAAGATCGTGCATTTAAAAAAATATGTCAGAAGGATATATACCTAAACAACTACTTTTTGGTGAAAGTATTACTACCTCTATTCAACCACTTGGTTTTTGGCACCAGGTTAAGGGGCCATTTAAGTGCTTACCAGGTCACTTTACCTTATCGGATGAACACGAAATGATGCAGAATCTTACCAAGTAAGAGCATGGCAAGAACCAAGAATCTTACCAAGTAAGAGTATGGCAAGAACCGAGAATCTTACCTGGTAAGTGGGAGTGACAGCTCTTATCTTGAGTACGATGTCGTTTTAATAGGTTAAAATCTTACCCGGTACAGGGACGAACCAATAAATTTTTTCAAATGATGGCACCATTTGACTATAAGAAACAAATGTACATATATTTTTCTCAAAATCATCATTGATCTGTTGGTTAGTTCATTTTTTTATATATGGTAAAAAAACCTTGCAAACCAACTCTGCCAAGGTAAACTTGTGCCTTCGGTAGTTTTATATATATACAGTGACACACAACAAATTGATACGACGATGAAAGAATGTAACAGTGGCACATGCCACCAACAAAACGCCTGGTTCATCCCTGATCCGGTAGTCAAGTGAAAGGATTGAATCTTACCGATAAGAATTGGGTAAACGGCCCCTAAGTCTAGGGCATGTAGCAGAAATCTCATCTTCCCCGGTTCGAATCCAGGGGAGGCCAAAAAACCATAACCTACAACGACTCCATGCCATTCATGGTCAACCGTGGATTCATAAATACGACCTCTATTCAAAAGCTACATTTAGACATATACTTTAAATTTGATGATTTCGAAACTCAAAATCAAAGGGAATATATTACAAATTTAACATTGACTTCATTTTGTTTGTCGTAATTGCCACAAAATTTGATAAACATCATGATTTCCTCCAATTTTTTTAAATTAATTTCAAACTTTTGATCAGAAACTATAGGTTTTACATTCACGTCATAATGGAAAAAGAGTGGTACTAATTAGAGCAAACTTACTAACCTTGGCAATGGCTTCTCCTTCAGCTTTCTCGTATATAATATCAGTGAAATCCTTCCCAGACTCATCACAAGCGATTTTCCAAACAGGTAAATGATTTGGCACTTCACCGTGAATCCGATGATAGCTATCGTTCATGGAAGCGCTGCAATTTGACGAGCTTATGATGGGGGAAATTGAACTATGGGGCGAAGGAAGGAGGTGGTTGCTGACGGCGGCAACTCTCCTCCTCATGGTGACTAGGTCTTTCTCTTGAATTCCGGTGGCCATGGATACCGGATTCTGGCTGCAGCGGTGGTGAGGGGGTTGGGAAGGAAATGGAGGGAAAGTGGTGTTATACAACGGTGCCCAAATAATGGTTTAACGATTTCTTCTATCTTATCGGATAAGGTAGGATACGAGTTATTTGACTTTTTCGATTAATGAAACATCTCCAAAAGTTTTTCTCCTTATTAAAATATTTTTATACATTTTAATTGAATATTATTTTTTATAAAAATTTCATTTCAAAGGTACATATAAATAGAATACAATAAAAATTCATTTTAAAATTTGGAGATATTTACACCATCTCTTATGTTTTCTTTATTTTAAAGAATTTATTAGAACAAAAAAATTGCTCAAAATCTTCATATTCTCTATTTTAGAGGATTTGTTAAAGTATCTTCAATAACTATGCTATAATTTTTCTATAATAAAGTATGAAAAATAAAAATATCTAGAAAAACTTGCATTCAACTCCAAAAACTACTTTATTTTAACAAAATTTTAGCATTAATTATATGATTAAAATATTCAATACATTTAATAAAACCTTATTTTTCTCACCTACACATTTTACTTCAATAGTTTTAATTTGATGGACATAATTTAAATATTATTCTCTCTTTTCTATGGAGTTTTAAAGATTTCTTTAGATTTAGAGATTTTCACAATCTTTCACATATTTTCTCTATTTTAGCATAAAGGATAGTATGACTATTGGAGCAATAAAAAAAATATCAAAATACCTTTTTTTCTCTATTTTATCATAGTTGTTGGAAATGCTCTAAAAATAAGATCTTAGTCCTCTTTTGCTCCAACGGTTTTTTCCAAAACATTCTTTAAAATGGAGAAGGTATGAGAGAGAATAAAATTTCCCCTAGGTATGGAGAATTTTCTAAAAATATTACTTATTAGTGGAAAATAATAATTTATTATCTCTATCATTGCTAGTCTTTGAAATTAAATATCTAAAAGAAAAAAATAATATTTTATTAAATGCATTAGATATTTTAATTTTGTAACATAAAAAATATGTTAAAAATGAATGTAATAATTCTTATTTGTAGTCGTAAAGATATTTCTGTACACCCCTTTGATTGTGATATTTTTTTTAAAATGTATAAGATTTTATATACGACAAATAAAACTCACATCCGCTTCTTTAGCCTGGTGGTACATTGCGATTAAACTATTTTAGAGCTCAAGGGTATGTGAAAAATGAGCTTTATGAGGAAGCTTTGCTGATGTTCAGGAAAGTATAGGTTACTGGAGTTGAAATTAACCAATTCATTATTTCTTCGGTTATTGCTGCTTGTGCTGCTAAAATTGAAGGGATTTCAGGCGTATGCGGTGTTATTGAAGACGAATTTTGTTGCAAATTTCAGTGTCTTCTTCTCTTGTAGATATGCATTCAAATGCGGAAGCATTAATGAAGCTTATTTAGTCTTTTCATGTACAGGAGAGAAAAATGTTGTTTTACTGAATGCAATTATTTTCGGGTTTTTCCAGACATGGTCGATACACGGAGGCAATGATGTTATTTGAGAAAATGCAACAAAATGGGTTGCAAACAAAACGAGGTTACTTACGCGTCTCCATATTGTCTATGAGTGGCCATATTGGATTGATCAAATAGGGGAGAATTACTTTGATATGGTGGTAAAAGAACATAATTTATCACACAATGTTTTCCACTATTCTTACATGGTTGATGTTATTCGGCTTCTGAGGTTTTCTCCAGCCAGTCACTCTCTCAATCTCACATGCTTTTACACTCACCCAATCACTCTCAATTTTCTCGTTTAGGTTTTGTTTCATGACCTAATTCAAATTTAAAATTTTGCCCAAATTTAATATTAGTCATTTGCCCTAATTTATTAGCTATGATGTTATACAACTATGTTTACATGATTTATTTGTCTGTTTTAAGTTAAACATTTGAGTAACTGAGTTTTGAATCTTAAAAGATATTAATGTGATTAATTGTTGTTCATATGTTATTTGAAAGACATAAAATGCTTTTCTCTGGGTATGCGTGTATGCCCGTCGACATAAATTATAAAGAGTAGAAGAGGTCCCCTACCCCTTCCGTTGGTAATTGCAATTATTTCACGTGAATGTTTATTGCATACTCACTATCCAACGACATACATACATGTATAGAGTTAAGTTCTTGAGAAAATGAAAGTTATGATGAAAATGGTGAAAAGAGATATCCACCCTTGGATTCAATCTTAATTGAATAGAACCACTAGATCAATTACCTTTCTTAAGTGCAATTCATGAGTTGTTTTAGGATTAAAAGTGATCAAGGGTCTAAATTCGTTCTTATACTTCCACCTTAACTCCTATTCTCTCATTCGTCTACATGTATATATACGCCTGTGTGTGTATATGTATATAAACAATTGAGTCAGTCATGTGCCCCCTCACATGAGGAGCAATTTGGTCATTTTACCCATATCCTTCATCTTCATCCTCACCTCAACTTACGAAAACATTCATACTCATCATCCACCGTTGCCACCTGCTATTGTTGCCCACCACCATCACCTATCACCACCATTTCTTACTACAGAACGCTTACCTAACCAACACTTAGATCCGTCTTCACCCGAACTTTTGTGAGAAGGGGCCATTTGAGCAATATCTAAATATCCACCATTAAAAACTTTCAGGATATGAATTAGGTTCACAAGAAAACATTCCAACTTTAATCAAAATTCAAATCCAGTTCAGGTCTATGTCAAAACATTCAAACCAAAACCTAAATAAAAATCATACAAAAACATCCAACCTTTTTATTAAATATTTAAGAACCCTACCCTAAAATAAAAAAGCAAAAACAACATCAATAGCTCTAATCACTCCAACCTAAAATCAAAATCAGGGAAAAAAATCAAGAACCCTAATAATCTTCAACAAGCCGGATTCCGCAAAGAAGTGGCCGTTATACATGAGCACATAACTCGAGCGATGATTTATTTCGAGCAAACCTGAATTTGTGGTTCGTCTTTGCTTCACAGTCATATGTGTTGCTTCAAGAAATGAGGCAGTCTTCACTGGTGAAAGGAGATGGGGTCTTTATTGATTTCATGTTCAAATTCATGTCTCAGAACTTCAACTTCGGTGAACTGGAACCAGAGGGGGTGGGCTCAAAACCCTTAAATTTCGTTGAACCATACAAACCGAGGATCTGCTTTCGAAAACCAAACTCGAAAATGGAAACCAGATATGCCTTTAAAAATCTCCAACACCAAACTAAAACACACAAAAAATGGAGAGGTTTTCATCTCAAACTCATCACTAAAACACTTAGGGGGCGTTTGAGATTGCTTATTTGAAACAACTTATATCTTTTTACAAAAGTCTTTATCAACTTATTATAAGTTAGAATGATTTAACTTATTCAAAAACTCTTTATTATCAGTTTGACACCGGTATAAGCTGTTTATCCAAACACTCAAAAGTATTTATTAGCGATGCCACACTGTAATAAGTTAATAAATCATTTTTATAAACACTCCTAAACATCCCCTTAAAAGGATAAAGGTCTTCAAACATGGCCTCTGTATTTGAGAGGAGTTAAAAAGAGAGAGAGAAACAAATATTAAAAAATAAAAAATATAACAATTTATTTACATTTTCTTAAATTAAAAGTAGAAATAGGGGTAAAAAGGTGTATTTGTCCTTCACGTGAGGGGCATATAATTGATTTAACGGATTTTTGTTTAATGATGTTAATTGGAGGGACCGTTTTAGGCTTTGAAACACGATATTTGGATCATTAGTGTATTTTATGAATTGTAGGGACCAAAAATGTAATTTACTCTATCTTTAATTGAAAAATGATATGTTTTGATGGTTTACCCAATGGGTGGGGTTTACCCGATTCATAACCTTTGGATTTTTCTAACACCCGCATGGTGATTCCCAGGAAACAGTGACATGAAAGCTGTGCGTAGATACACTAAACCCATTCTAACATTGGATTCAAGCAATATAAATTTGTCGCCCATAGCCGTAGCTACATCCGTGAACGAACATGGATCCACCTTGACTCCCGAGAAAACCCCTTTGTGGGTGCGGGCATACCCGACTTGCCTATCTAGTATACACCAAATATTGCAAAAATGCGCGAGAGAAAAGTTTACCATGGAAGGAATGGCTTGTCATGGCTGTATAATTCAGTATGGATTATGGGCAGACACTTTAACTTCAAATATGCTCATAAATATGTATTCAAAATGTGGGTCTATCGAGCATGCGCGTAAAGTGTTCGATGAAATGCCTGAAAGAAGCCTAGTTTCCTGGAATACCATGATGGGATCATATACTCAGAATGGACAGGAAAGAGAGGCTCTTGATCTTTTTGTTCGGATGCAAAGAGAAGGGGAAGAATTTAGTGAATTCACACTCTCGGGGGTTTTATGTGCTTGTGCTGCTGAGTTTGCAGTGTTCGAATGTAGGCAGTTACATGCTTTTGCTCTTAAGGCATCCATGCTTACAAATATGTTTGTTGGCACTGCTCTGCTTGATGTTTATGCCAAGTGCAGTCTACTGAAAGATGCAATTCGGGTCTTTGAGTATATGCCCGAAAGGAGTGATGTGACATGGAGTTCAATGGTTGCAGGGTATGTGAAAAATGCGCTTTATGAGGAAGCTTTGTTAATGTTTAGAAAAGTACAGGTTACTGGAGTTGAAGTTAACCAATTTATTATTTCTTCGGTTCTTGCTGCTTGTGCTGCTATAGCTGCTAAAATTGAAGGGATTCAGGCGCATACGGTGTTATTGAAGATGGGTTTCGTTGCAAACTTCTTTGTGTCTTCTTCTCTTGTAGATATGTATTCCAAATGCGGAAGCATTAACGAAGCTTATTTAGTCTTTTCATGTACAGAAGAGAAAAATATTGTTTTACTGAATGCAATGATTTCCGGGTTTTCCAGACATGGTCGATCTATGGAGGTAATGATGTTATTTGAGAAAATGCAGCAAATTGGGTTGCAACCAAACGAGGTTACTTACGTCTCTGTGTTGTCTGCATGTGGCCATATGGGATTGGTCAAAGAGGGAAAGAATTACTTTGATATGATGGTAAAAGAACATAATTTATCACCTAATGTTTTCCACTATTCTTGCATGGTTGATGTTCTTGGTCGAACAGGCCTTATTGACGAAGCCAAGAGTTTGATCGACAAAATGCCATTTGAGGCGACTGCAGCCATTTGGGGATCACTTTTGAGCTCATGTAGAGTCCATGGAAATGTTGAGTTGGCTGAGATTGCTGCTAAACGTCTATTTGAGATTGAACCTGAAAATGCCGGAAACCATGTCTTGCTTTCAAACATTTATGCCGCAAATAGACAGTGGGATGAAGTTATACAGGCAAGAAAGCTTCTTAAGGAAACAGAAGTAAAGAAGGAGAGGGGTAAGAGTTGGATTGAGATTAAAGACAAGGTTCATGCGTTTATGGTTGGAGAAAGAAACCATCCAAGAATTGGTGAGATTTATTCAAGATTGGAGGATATGCTAGAAGAGATGAGAAAGATTGGTTATAGAGGCGAGACTCAACATGACCTGCACAATGTCGAAGAGAATCAGAAAGCAGAACTTTTAAGGCACCACAGTGAGAAACTTGCTCTTGTTTATGGATTGATGTGCTTACCTTCTTCTGCTCCTGTAAGAATCATGAAGAATCTCAGAATCTGTGGGGATTGCCATGCTTTTATGAAGTTGGCATCCAAAATTACAGGAAGGGAGATTGTAGTAAGGGATACAAATCGATTTCATCATTTTAGGTACGGGCTTTGCTCATGTGGAGAGTTTTGGTAATGTTATGTTGAGTTGGCTGAGATTGCGGCTAAACGTCTGATGGGATCTGGTATAATATTTTTTGGGGTGAAACTTGCTATCCAAAGAGGATTACGGTTTCAAGGATCACACATGATGGTGTACTAAGGTAATGTTTTATGAACTCTAATGTTATAGATAAGAAACATAGAAGGAAAATGTCGTTGTGTGTATTTCATGTTCAGTGCTGATTGTTGATATATATATATATATATGAAGGATACTAGGTGTATATATATATAGAGAGAGAGGGAGGATCAAACGAGAACGGTACCTATTTAAAAGAACATGAAAATAGGCAAATCACATGTGATTTTACACTAACGTCACATACAAAATCACATGTGATTTAGGTGACCTTGCCCCGCGACCTAAAGACGCAGCCACAAGTCACCCAGACACTTTTTTTGACCATTAATGTAAAATCACATGTGATTTTGCATGTGATTTGTCCGTTTTTCTGTTCTTTAAATAGGTACATTCTCGTTTGATCCTGCCTCTCTCTCTCTCTCTCTATATATGTATATATATATATATATATATATAAAGGATACTAGGTGTAAAGATCATTTTATTCTCTCTATAACCACCATCATTATTATACAAATGTATATATTGACATCTCATGGTAATTAGAACTCCCTAAATTAAAAAAAACAATGATCCATCAATCTAGTTCCGAGTCCATGCATCCCTCGATATCTCTTCCCTCTCACTTTACAACATCAATAAACGAGACAAGTGTACAAGCCTATACACAAACCATGGATGTTTTGAAGGTGTACAAATGCAAAAGGTGAAGAAATATAATATTCTCATGTACCTTATATGAAGCAGTTGCCTTCATATCTCACCTCATCAACAAATCGACTTTGATAAACTCCACCTGGGGAGGGGAGAGAGAGAGAGAGGAAACCATAATAAGGAAGGGAGGAAAACAAAGACAAGTTTTAAGTCTAAAAGGCAGAAGCTTTAATGCAAAGATTTAAAATGAAGGGGAACATATATTAAATAACTGCAACGATAAAAACCAGGTATGCTTTGACCTGAATCTGACATACATAGGGGTGCATATAGCAAGACCCTAAACATTAATGCAAGCCCCCCCAATAGACAGAAAATGAAAAAGATTATTGTAGTAGTAGGGATATATACAAGTACATACATGGGTGTCAATGACTTACCGGATATATCAACAAGTATATTAGTATAAATCTTCATGAAAATCCAGTAAAAGGTACAAATGTACTGTAAACATCATTTATGATCATCCGAAACAGGGAATCAAAAGTAATAATAAAATTTGTGAAGATTGTTGCCTTCAATCCACCACAATTGGTCGAACCTGATGTGCGACCATTGTCGCTCAAGCCTTGGAAGGATCCGGGCGGTTTTTTCTCATGTGGCATATGCCGCCCAAGTCCCAACATGTGGCCTAAACTCATTTTGTGCATGGAAGGGCTTTTGACCATCGGCTGTTGCTTTATTTTAGCAAGCCTTTTTGAATATGGTTTTTGGTAACCTTAGTCTCTCTCTCTCTCTCTCTAAAACATGCCATCCAAGTTTTCAAGAACCCTCCATAGATTTCTCCATTATTGTAAGCTGTAAGCTTTTCTCAAGTGTATCATCATCAAAGTGATAGTGGATCAGTTCTAAGCGTCCTCGCTCGTGGTTTTTCCCTTTCTGGATTTCCACGTAAAAATCTCGGTGCCTCTCTTATGTTTTATTTTGCATTTATAGGGTTGATTATTGTTTACATTACTTAGTGGTTGATCATCTTGCATTGTCAATTGTTATTCCGCTTAGAATGTTGATACATAACTTTAGTTCATTTGTTCTTGGGTTATTTGTGTTTTATCGAGAACCAACTATCGAGCATGTTGCTATTTGGTTTTGGTAATTTCCCAACAATTCGTTTACACCTCTTTTGGTGTAATATGTTTCTTGTAGTGCACGCATAAAAAATCTGAATGCAGCCAACCCCAGATGGCATTCTTTGATCTCAGTTTTGTTGCTTCTCTTATCTCACCTTTCAGTTGGTGTATGCTTTTCCAATTGAAGATTCAATGATTGTTACCGCCTAATGAGGAGATCCTAAGATCTTACTTGCTAGTGAAGGCATGCATAATGTGTTGCATGCCCTCCTTTAGTTGTTTTTTGTATGTTAGTTATGACATGCGGTACTCAGGTTGTCGTCAGTTTGTGTCCCACTTTTTATTTCACACGTTCTTGTAGCGTGGGTGTATATGACAAAGGTCACATGTAAAGGGATTTTGTATACTATAGGTTAGAGAGCGAACATTAGAGCGATACACAGCTTAATCATACGAAAGTTGTTACTTTATATTGCAGAGAAGTAACTAGGCACACATATCTATCAACAATGACATGATGCTGCCATACATTGCTAGCATCTAGTGAAAAGAAAGAGAACTTCTTTGTAATGTATAAACTGACACAATAAGAACCAATAATCCATTTAATACAATCAATCCTGTAGTATAATACTACCTATATATACTCACTTTCAAGCAATTGTATGATGTGAAAGGGGCCAGCAACTACACCGACCTCACTAGTTGATGCACCAATCATATATAGGCTATGCTGCACATCCAGTCTCATCAGGATCCCAGCTGCTTGATGGTTTACCTTCCTGTAAACAATCAATTTCTGGGATGGTGGGAGCATACAATTCCCCAAAAGCTTGCCAACAAAATGGGTCATACATATGGTAGCCTTTGGGCATTGGTTTGAGTTCAATATCGGTCAACTTTACGTCCGTACAAGGCATGCTGTCACTGCATGACATGTGCACTGGTTTTACCGTATAGGTTCCTCGTATATTTTCATAGGCAATATTTGATACAGCCACAGCAGATGTGTGGTTCTTGCAGCTGCTGTGGTCACAGTAGTATTGATCAATCATGATTGGAAATTCGACTTCAGAAACTTGAATGTTTGAGAATAATACTCCTTGCACAGAACCTGACCCTCCCTGCACAAGAACATTTGGACATTGGTATTGTGCTAGCCAAATGAAAGTAAGGTGAGTATAATAAAGTTCCTGACAATTTTATTTTCTTCGAACATTTTAATGCTCATTTTCCACGTCATTCAATTTTATATCCAGAATGGTGGTCTTTCTCTCAGGAGGAACTTCTTTTTATTGGTTTTAGATTTTATCTTCAAGTTATTTGAAATGCTTGATGCTTCATGTTGATTCATGTAATTTTATGATTGGTGGAACAGTAATTGGTACTTGCTATTTATACCTGCCAAGTCTTGATCCTAACACCGGTCATTGTGTTATGCATATTGATATTGCGGACAGTAATGTTGGAGACGCAAGCTGATGTGCCATCTTTTCCTAGACTTCCAATGCTTATTCCATGCCCTGGCCCACAATTGACATCATGTACGTATACATTTGTGCATCCCGTTTGTATAGATATACAGTCATCACCTATGCACAACATTATTCAAGATTCAGAACACATCAAGTCTAGTTCCTATGCAGTGACCTAAAAAATTACAGTATGATGGTTCATGTTTATGGTGGTAATTTAATTTACTAATGCCTCTCATGAACAGAGAGAAGGGGATATTCTGTTACGTGTGTGTGTACAAGCTTTGGTGCTGGTGGGTTGGTTTGGGTTTTGGATAAGGTGATAGAACTGTCTCTTGGGTGTGTGGGGTTCACACTTCTTGTTAGATTAGGTTTGTTTGTTGACTGTAAGCATTACTCGTCACTATCTATAGGTTTTGGTGGATAATTGGTGAGTAAGAATGGATGGTTGCCATGAATCTGAATATATTAGGGAAGGCTTCAAGCATGTGGTTTTGTAAAGAGCTTAGGATAAGGTTGTCTCATGATAGATCCTGTTTTCCTCCAACTTTTCGTGCACTTGTGATTATAATTTACAAAAGGGTTATTTAGGAGAATAACCTTCTGACACTTTATAAAAAATGCATGACATTGTGACAGATGGTCATGGTGTTTAGAGGGAGGATTTGAAGAAATATAGATAATTCATTAGTCGAACATAGGAAAAGAATATAATTTACCACAAGCTAGATCTGTAGTGTGGATTAGCACATTCTTCGAGTTCTGCAAGTGAATTCCATCAGTATTGGGGCTGTCACCAGGAGATGAGACGCTAAAACTGTATACTAAAACTCCGTCACAGTTGTCAAACTTGAGGTGACATTGGGGACTATTTTGAATCGTTATGCCTGTGACCGTCACATTAAAGCTCCCATAAAACCTCAGTGCCTGTTTAGGAAAAAATAGTCGCCATATTAAACTAAAATCGTCATTAAGGAGTATGTTGATGAATTGTGATTCTTGTAAGGGATCCTTACAGTTGGCTTTGTACTAGGCATTTTCTCATCCAGTGAGCTGCTTACCTGCCACAAGCAATTATAAGAAAAATTAGTAAGATGAACCGGGTATTAACTTATTCCTTAATTGAACAATTTCTTTGCTGAAAGTGTGGTAGAAATAGAATTTACTTGGGGATCTTGTGTCACTGTGATATTGTCTAGTGGAACTCGTAGTTTTTCTTCGTTATCTATAGAATCATCAAGTATCGACTTTGTCCACCAAACTGAGCCTCTTCCATCAATGGTGCCTTTTCCCTTGATTGACAGCCCTACAAGTTTTGTAAATTCTAGCCATTGCAGGAGACCTTTACCCCATGCTTTTGAGTTTGTTGGAGCTATAATCGTACCATCAAGCTGCAATATAATTTATTTATTGGGTTAGACTTCAGATTAGTAATTCCTTATCACATCTTTTATGGAACTATCTCTTCTATCCTCCTGATAAATCTAGTAACTTTTGAGTGTAATGTCTGTTACTGATTTGATATTGAACTAACAAATGGGAAGTTTATGAACTTACGACAACTTATATTAAGTGTTATGATAGCACTATTTACCTGAAAAAGAATGTTTCTTTGACAGTAAGGACCAGAGAAAGAAATGGGTCCCACAAGGAACTGATAACCTGATGGCACGATCATCGTTGATGCTTCCACTTTACAAGCATCAGCCCATGCAGCTTGAAATGCCTACATTGCAAAAACACATAGTAACATATATCTTGGTTAGTAACTTGTCTTCAATTACAGTTTTACTATCTATTATATATGATTATCCTCCCAAATTGAAATTATAGCACCAACTTTACTTCAATGGTAAAACTGACAAGGGTGTGTTAGTACTTAATCTTCTTATTAGTTTTTTCTTATTTTGATACTTAAAATGTTTAATTGACAGAGTACAACTTTTTGGCATACAGTTGGTAGTTTGCATTAGACAGCATACAATAATTGTTGGGAATCTAAACCAGGCAAACTGCCGTATGAGAGTCTTCTAAGTGGTCCACCTATTTTTGTTCTCTTTTGTTACCAATTCCAGTTATCTTTTTTTCTATGAATTAATTTCTTCTCTTTCTTTATTCTATGACCTTATACACCTTATAATAAAGGGAACATACAACAACCACCTGTCTTTTTTTACAAACGACACAAGTTGCAACAAAATAAAGCGTTAAAAATTCAACCAAATGTAATTCTTGTGACAAAAAGATATCCTTGTGTGGTATATGCTGAGTTTGTTGAATTACTTACTTCCTTTGTTCCAAAGATAAATACAAACTTTATGAAAATGTAGACTATCAGTCATATATCTAAAATACCCCTGATGAAATGAATGAATATTTTTATTATAAAACCAATGCGATCTGTATTTTGTAATAAATGCTAGTTGTTAAAAATAATAATTGTGGGTTGAAGCTTTCCCAAAAAGAATCTGTTGTATTTATTTTGCGAATGGAGGAAGGATTATGATGTGTTGAAGTTTTATAAAGAATTGAAAGTTACTTTTTGGAACCTTTTTGTGATTGCTTTAGTTCAATTATTATGCTGAAAAGAAGTAGAACTGGTTTGCAGGTGGCGGATGTGGTAAAAGCAAGTAGTCATGCATGATATGTTGAAATCGTGTACGTATAATTATGGTCTTAGGGTGATGATTTATGCAAATGGAGGACAATAACCATCTCAATGAATCCAAATATGAATACCCTTAAGAATTTTAAAGAAAAAAATGAAACGTGAAAACTAGTAATGGATGGAAAATCCAAAAAATTATGGACCAATATTGCCGGTATTTTATAAATCCATGACCTTCTGGCAGGTTTGAGAATGCCATTGCTTAACTGTCACAAGGTCATGGATTTAAAAGATACTCGTCAGAAGGTCATTTAGCTAAATAACCCAATTTGCTTTCACGTCTCATCTCCATTGTGTGCCCCATTATCGTTTTTCGCTCGTATCATGGAAATGGTACCCATGAATGAACAGATGGTGCCTAAACGATTTACGACATATGGACATGGTATGGTCTTCTAAACATGAATACAAAACTTTCTTAAGTGCATTGTTAGAAAACATAACATATATCTCACCTTTGTGTCATCAGAATTACCATCCCCTTTAGCTCCATAGTCGAGCACATTAAATTTCGAACCTTTCTGTGGAGGAGCCACCGGTTCTTCTGGGGTCGGAAGCGGATGCTTTTGTTTAGGTTTCGAGGCCTGGTGCCCCCCTTGATTCTTTCCTTTCTTCTTGTACAGAGAACTAAAGGTACCTCTGCTATGCCTCCAATGCTTTCCCCTTCTGGCATTGCAAGTTTCTATGCTCGAAGACCATACCAAGATTGCAACGATAAGTGCAAATGTAAGTTTTCCGAAACTAAAACCGCCCATGCTAATAAGCTGGTGTGTGTGTGATTGGTGTGTGTTTTTAGATGACCAATATGAGGAGGTTGTTTGGTGTTTATATAGGCAGGGTAGTTCAAGAGTAATGTAGCTTTGCAAAGAGATTGTTTGATAGCGCTTGACATTCCTTTTTTTTATTCTTTAACTTTTAGTTTTCTTCTTTCTTTTCTGTGAAATGTAGTTGATTTTCTATATATATGGTCCCACTAATCGGTCCCATGGTAATATGTTATTGCAGGTTAGCTGGCCAATTGGTTAACCAAATTTACCCTGTGATTTCACTTCATCAACAAGCATTAAGGATTTAAGGTAATCATCTTTCTTAATCATGATGATTAGCTTAACAGGTATAAATTTCTTAAAACGTTGCATTTAAGGTCCCGTTCTAAACCAACCATCGCATTTAACTTTTTGTAGTACATGAACATCGTGCTTATAAAGATGAATATGGTAACCAAAGGATCATTGGTCTAGCGGTACATGGGTTAGTGACAGTGTTCTAGGAGGTCAAGGGCTCACCAAAAGATAGGAATGTGCGTGAGTATTTGTCGTATATAAATATTATATGCTTAAAAAAATAGTATGCAAGAATGGACACCCAATTTATACATGTACAACTTAGTTTTCCATTTTTACAATTTGACCTCTTTCAAGTTTGTGGGCGACAAGATTATTATACGTGAAACAACCCTATTTTCTCTGTTTGATCCTTTTAGGATGATTATACTTCTAAACAACTCTAGTGGTTAGCTTATGTTACACAAACTGCAAATAGAAAATGAAACTGAATAATCTTTAACGGTTTTTCAACATGAGATATTCGTGTGTAATTAATGAAAACAAACATATACTAACAACGTAAAAGATTATGCCCGACCCCACAAATATAATTGGAGGGTTCTCTTTGTAGCAACGTTTTGCTTTGTTTAAAAGTACAAGAAGTATATTTATTACCAAAATAATGGATCATAGACGATTCAGATATATAATATTGGATCATAGACGATTAAGATATATAGTACACCACCTAAGACCTATGGTTTTGATTTGAATTAATGTTGAATAAACTATTCTTAATTTCAAATTTGATATAAATGTATTTAATAGAAAATAATCACCTAAAAAGGTAGAATATTATGAATAGAAAAGAAGTGGGTTTTAGATTCATAGTAGAATAAATAGTAATAATAATTTTGTTACATATTATTAGGTTTAAGAAGTAGTCAACTAATAGAGGATGGAGGAAGTAAAATGTAGCATCATTTTTTGGAGAGACCGGCCTAGATAGAAAGTTGATAACCTAGTATTTGTCTAGATCCTTCACTTGCCCATATATATATATATATATATATGTGTATATATATATATATATATATATATATATATATATTGACAGAGAGAGGTTAAGGAGAAAACCCCTAAAAAATGAAAAACCGAGTAACTATGCATCTGGATGGTATGCACATGTGCATACAAGTAATTAAAACTGTTTTTTGTTTTATGCACATGTGTATACCGGATAATTTGCTTAAAAATTACTTGTACGCACATGTGCATACGGTCTAGATGAACGGTTACCAGAGTGTTCCTCAGTATTTCATTTTTTTGCGGTTTTCCCTTGAACTTGACCTATATATATATATATATATATATATATATATATATATATATATATATAGACGAAGGATCGTGTAAAAATGGAAGCCATGTTGATAAGCGTAAAGAAAGGATCCTGTCACCATAATTTCTATTCTCCACGTAACCCGACCCTAAGAGCTTCCATAATGATTGCTTGCTTATTTGAAAAGAAACATATTTTTGCTTGTGCAGTTGTAAATGTGGCTTTTCAGCATTTCTTTTTCCAAAACTGCTCAACCATTTTGGATGCTTTAGGAGTTCCACTTCCATTTCCAGTATAGGTAATATTTACAACCTGGAAAACCAGATAGAAAGAATGAGGGAAACTTGTAGATCATGAATAAAGCAGAACCACTTGCATGTATGCATATAGATTGAAAGAGTTGCCATTGGATTGATGATTAGAATAATTGAAGTGGATTTTGTTGTTAGTAATAATTTAGAAGAATAGGCCATTGATGAAGGAAAGAAAGACAAATAAGGACACGTGAGTGAGTAGGACCCTGTGAAAAATAAAAACACCAAAACACAAAGAGAGATAACAACAGCCCTTCAATTTGGGATCACATGTCAAGGCCTTCACGGGGTATACAGTCATAAAATATACATATGGTATGGCCCCATCATCGCCTGCTCTTTTCAGCCTCTCGCACATTATCATTCCATATTTAATATCAACTTCCTTTTCCCCCGATCGCTACGTGGTGGTTTTATGTCGATTCTACCCGTAAGTCTACCCCGAAACTAACCAAAGAGTCATTGGCCTCCTAGGAGGTCAAGGGTTCAAACTTTACCAAAAGTAAAAGGAAACAACTTACTACCGGATAAAAACCAACCCCAACATGAGAAATCGATAGATATCAAATGCTTACCAGATGAGCATGGTAAGGACCGCAAATTTTTACTGATAATCCATTTGGATGGTTGAAAATGTCGCCTGATAAGGTTAGAGACAAACCTAGTTTTTTTTTTAAATGGTGCCACCATTTGACTATATGAGACAAAGATATGGATATTTTCACAAAACAATCATTGGTCTAGTGGTTAGTTCTTTGCTTTTCATATGTGAGGTCCTGTTCAAATTCAAATCTTTTATCGCAGGTTCTTTTAGAAACATAATAAATCTGGATTTAAAATTTAAACATTAAGGAAAAAAATGACAAACAAGATTCGAACCTGAGTCTGGGGTGGGAGTAAAGTCATGCAAACCAATTCTACCAAGGGAAACTTATGTCGTCATTGTAGTTTAAAGATATATACGGTTGCACAAAACAAAATGACATGAAGCACCTGTCATGACCCTATAATTTTTTTTACACTACGAAGAGGAACAAAGCGGTAGCATGTGCCACCGTATCTATTAAAGTGGGTCCGCCCCTGGTGGTGACTCTTGTCATAAGCAGTGCTTACCTGAAAAACGTTTGGTAAATGGCCCCTACGTCATTCTATTTTTATCATGGTCGATTTTTATCATGAGACACGTGAGATACGATTTTTACACTTGAAACTTCACAACAGAACACTGTGAAGGTAACCTTCACAGTGTTTTGGCTGTGAAAATTCGACTTTTTTTTTACCTTGATGTTGTGGAGACAAGACTGTTTTCATTTTGTTGTAAAGTTTTAAGTGTAAAAATCGTGTCTCACGAAAAGTCTTGTCTTATGTGAACCCAACCCATAATTGGTATTCCAAAATTTCAAGTATTGTGTAATGTCACATTGACGTAACTTTTCTTCTATATTGTTATTATTATTATTATTATTATTATTATTATTTAAATTAAATAAATGGAGGGTCTTGTGAGTAGTGTATAATGTACATTTCTCTTGTGTGGATGTGGATGTACCTGTTTAGTGTACATCTCTCTTATATGGATGTATACGTATATGTTTATATATATGCGTGTGTATAGGGTTGGGGTTCATGTGGGACTAGTCTGTTTTCGTGAGATTATTGTTTTACATTTGAAATTTCACGGCAAAACGTTGTGAAGATAAAAAAAAGTTCGAACCTTCACAACAAAAACATTGTGAAGGTTACTTTCATAGCATTTAAAATCACATGTGATTTAACCGTCCTAATGAGTAATTGATTAGTAATCAAAATATAATAGTATTTAGTGCAGATCAAAATTGATTTTACTAATATAAAAGTCATTTAAAATAATAGTATTTAAAGTTTTTTAATAATAAAAAAGATAGCAATAACTGTTTTTCTTTGGTGTACTTTTTGTCTTAGAAATAAAAAATTATATTTTTTTAAGTTTGAAAAGTTATTTTTTAGTAATGTATCCCGTAATACCGTTATGCTCATGCCTTGCCTAAACTTTAGGGATTTGGGCTTTGATATCTTATTAAATCTATAGACTTTTGTGAATACATATCTTATAAAAAAAAGTTACTGGTGGTCTCTGATTGGTTTGACCTTGGACTCTAAAGGTCAAAAGTGTCAGAAGGTTCCTGGTTCAAATCCAAGGAAGAACAAAAATTAACTTATGGCCATAGAGGTTCAAATGCAGTGATTCCGTGCTATTTGCAAAACAGGTGGTTGTCCTGAGATTAACCGACTTGCATAGCGGGTTGGATATCAAGGTTAATATAAAAAAGTTAAAATTATTGATATTTATACATTAAAATATAAGAAAATTTGTCTTAAATTCTATATAATTTAAAGAAGAATTTTTTTCTTGACAAAGTTTCAAAAAAATTTTTTGTTGTACTTTTTTTTTATTTGGAAAGTTTCATGACATGAATTTTTTTTTAATATTTATACACAGCAAATGTAACAAATAAACTCACACATCTTCCTCATTTTTGGTGAGGTTTGAAACTTTGACCTTCTGAGAAGCTAAAGACTACGATACCGCTAGGTTAAAAGGTTTGGGAAAAATGTTTACAAATGAGTTACAACAAAGTGGATGATAAACCTGACATTTACGTCACTAAATGTTACATTAGATATAATTTTTTAAAATTTTATTATTTTAATAGAGAAAAAAATATTTGTTATATTAAATATTATTATTTTTAAACTAACCAAATGAAAAGTTTAATAACTATTTATCAAGTATATATATATATATATATATATATATACTAGAAGCGTACTCGCGCAATGCAGCGAGATACATCGTGATTTTAATATTTCATTTTATTCTTTATCTCAGTCGATGTTATAATATGACTTT